>NC_132994.1:61973621-62276651 GCF_048564905.1 Vicugna pacos | reverse complement strand
AGCCTCAGTCTGATGCCTGCGTGGTGGAGGCAGCTTTTTCGGCCTTGGACCCTGTGATACTGTGGGTGAGTAAGAACTTCAGTTCTTATACGGATAGTTTCAGCAACAGTGTTTGCAAAGACCCCTCAGCAACACGAGGGGCGTGTTTCAGTCCTGAGACCCCTGGTGGAATCCCTAGTGATGACTTCTCTGAGATGGGACTGGGTTTCCTGATGCTACTGTAAGAGCTGCCAGGGGAATGTACAGAGAAACTGGGGTGGTCCTTCAGCACTTGCAGTGCACCCTTCAAAGTCTAAGTCTCAAGTCCAGGGTCCAAGTGGGAGTCTGAGTCCAGAGAGGTGGAGGTGCTGAGATTGAGAAACTAACCATTTAAAAGGGGCTAAGGTTGAGATCAATACACTTGAAAACATACACATCACACAGAAGGGCTCAGTGAGTATCTGCCTGTTTTCATGGTTGGTCCTTCATCCTGTGCCTCACAGCAGACTTATGCAGCCCTGTATTTTCCATTGGAATTAGTTCGAGTGCTTTATCCAAGAGGTATCTGATTTACTCCAATCCATTTCTTGAAAAGAACACGACGTGTATAGGTAAAGTGACTTTGGTCTTCTGAGTAAGAAATTTGACCTATTTTTAGGTGCCAAGAGAGAAAAGGATGAATACTGAATGAATTCCGTATGTTGTTGTGAGTTTCAGTTATCTGGAGTAGACTGAAAAAGCTGTTATTACTGGTAGCTGAATAAATGTAGCACCCTAATTATTCAGTTTTATCAAGTTTCATAGAAAATAAAGGTAGTTTGGTATCTGCTGATATGCTGGAAAACTTAGATGAGTTCATTGTTTAATTTCTTTTTCTAAGGCTCCTGGAAACCATACATACGTTTGCTTGTGAGGCTGTACTAGAACATGTACGTTTGTAAGCATGCATACAGGGAAGATGATTGAAGCAAGAGGCAAATGTTACAGGTCGAACAGTCAGGGAGAAGAACAATGTGCGACACGTAGAAGGTTCAGAAGGAATTAAAGCTTGCACCGTGTTCTTGGTGAAAATTCCAGGAGACGCCATCTGAACCTCGTGCGTCTCTTATAGTTTATTATAAATGAGAAGTTAGGGAATTTCTCTTTTGTTCTGTTCTCTAGAACAACGTTGTTTTGGACCAGGCTAGCCAACAAATCCTCTAATAATCATAAAATATCTAAAATACTCTGTGGATTTTCAGTAAAATATATCAAAATGCTTGTACTTTTTTGATCAATACAAAGGAAAGGTTAAGTGAATTTTTATTTTTCTTGATTTATAAACTTACATTGCTAATAAAATTTGAATTGGAAACTGCTTTTTTTCCTCCCTCTTTTAACTCCCAAGCAACCTTCCTCTTGTCTTGGACTCTCCTGGTGTATGAGGCTGAGTTGGAAACAGATGACCTGAATTGACAGGTCTGTTTACTGTGGTCCTGAAAGGTGGGGCATTAGGGTCAGGTATATTAAGGGACTGTGGAGAAAAAGATAGTTAAGAAGAATTGCTTAACAACTGAGAATAACAGTGAATCAAACTATATAGTTTACAGTCTAAGAGGATATTATGACAATTCCAAGGTCTCCATGGGAGGTTTTTGTTCATATGTTTGGTGTTTATAATAAAGTTATCTCAGATGAGGGAAAAGAAGAGAGTGAAAATAGACAAGAATTTTTTTTAATGCTAGAATTTGCACTGTCGGATAGTAGACATGTTATAAATCTTGAATAATGCATACTGTAACATTGGCCTAAGAATAGACTGAACAATGGAATGGGCAGAAAGCTTAGACACAGACCTGGATGTTTATAAAACAAGTATGATAAACATGAGTTTCTAAACAATGAGAAAATGGCAGATCATTAATACATGGCAGGGGGATAATTGATTACCATTTGGAAAATAATAAGGTTCCAAAACCTCATTTCATATATCAAAATAAGGTCCAAATGGAAAACATAAGCGAATAAGAATAATAGCTGGACTTTTTTAAAAAAATTGAAGTATAGTTGATTTACAATGCTATGTTAGTTTCAGGTGTACAGCAAAGTGATTCAGTAGTACATATACATGTATATATACAAATTCTTTTTCAGATTCTTTTCCATTATAGGTTATTGTAAGCTACTGAATACAGTCCCCTGTGCTATACAGTAGGACCTTGTTGTTTATCTATTTTGTATATAGCAGTTTGTGTCTGCTAATCTCAAACTCCTAATTTATCCTTCCCCTTCCCTTTCCCCTTTGGTAACCTTAAGTTTTCTATGTCTATGAATCTGTTTCTGTTTTGTAAATAAGTTCATTTGTATCATATTTTAGATTCCACATATAAATGATATCATGTGGTAATTGTCTTTCTTTTTCTGATATACTTCACTTAGTATGATAATCTCTAGGTCCATCCATGTTCTTGAAAGTGGACATTTTTGATGAGAAATTTCTCTCAAAGAATAAACTCTTTCCCTTTGTTCCCACTCCCCCCAAAATATCTCCCCATAGACTTCTGTAAAACAATACTTACCATACACAAAAATTAATAAATGACAAATTAGTAAAAATGCTAGTGACACATGACAAAGGGTTAATAGTCTTAATACATAAAGAGATTCCATAAATTTATGAAAAAATGAACATAATTTTCCATGAAGGCAGAAATCAACACACCATTTTCCCCCTACTGCACAGCATTCTTTTCCCTCAATCCAGCCTACTGTCTGGCACATTGCAGACACTAAATAAAAATCTGTTGAATGAACAAATGAATTGTCACAAAGATAAATATCCCAGTAGGAAAAAATAGGTAAAGAATTCAAAGAGGCCATCACACAAGAAGTATAATGTTTCATAAATACAAGAAGAGAATCTCTAAATTCACTAGTAATCAAAGACATACAAATTAGAATGCTATCACATTGTCTTTTAAATTAGTCAAAGTTGACACAGTTAATAGTGTTTGACGAGAATAATGAACCAAATGGTGAAATTATAAATTTTTATAAGCTAGAGGTTTAGTCTTATGTATCAAAAATGTTAAAACATCTTTATCTTTTGATTAAGAATTATATTTTGTTATAATATCAGAGATATTCAAGAAGATTTGTGAACAAAGTTATACATTGCCTTATTATTATTTTTATTAAAATTGGACTTGATCTAAGTGTCCATAACGTAGGATGGTTTAAATTAATTGCAATGCATGTGTAACACAAAATAACAAACAGCTATTAAAATCATATTTGAGACATTATTAGTGACAGGAGGAAATGATTAGGACAGAGCATATGAAAAGAGCAAAGCTACAAAGAAATTCTAATTCTTGAGTGTTGTTTTCATGGGTGCTTATTATATCATAAAGTTAAATGTATCAATTCATTCAATGTTGTGCATCTGAGATCCAAGGGACTGGGCAACAATATGCGTATGCTCATCCTAACTCTTTTAAATAAGGAATATGTTTCATGGAGAAAGACTGTTGGGGATTCATCTAAACAGTGAAGTGGTGGCCTCTATGGGGTGGGATTGATGACAATTTTCATCCTTTTCATATTCTCATTATTTCTTAAAAAATCATCTTGGAACTAGGCTGTATCATCTTTATAGAGAAAAAAAAGTTATTTTAAATAAAAAGTCGAGTCCCTCCAGGTTGCCTGAGCCCTGGAGTGGCGGGTTGTAAAGTCTTCCAGTGGGAAGAAGAGAACCTTGGAGACAGAGGCCTGTCTCCCCAGAGAAGGTGGGGGATAGAATGGAGGCAGCTCAGCTGGGTGATTCCCAGGGGACAAAGCCTGGGGTGTGGAGCAGGGCCGCGGGGCAGGAGCGACGGCCAGCAGGGTAGGCGTGCTTTGTTCTGCATCTGTCCAGGCTCCAGCCTCCTTCCACGTCCTGTGAGGATCAGGGGAACAGGGCAGGTGCAGAAGGGAGATTTGGGAGCCATGGGAATGCAAATTCTTCTCTGAACAGCCTAACCCGGCAGAGGACCCAGACTTTGTGGAGTAGATTGAATAGCGTCCAACCTACAAAAAAAAAATCATGTCTGCCTGGAATCTCAGAATGCAGCCTTATTTAGAAATTGGGATTTTGCAGATGTAATTAGTTAAGGATCTTGAGGATATAATCATCAGATGGGTGTCTTTATAACTGGAAGCAGAGGGAGATTTGGATACAGAGACACACAGGGAAGATGGAGACAGAGACTGGAGTTACCCAGCCATGAGCCAGGGAACACCTGGAGCCACAAGACACTGAAAGAAAGAAGGAAGAACTCTCCTCCAGAGTTTTCCAAGGGAGTGTGGCCTTGCGACACCTTGATTGTGGACTTCCGTCCTCTAGAGTGGTGAGAGAATAAATTTCTGGTGCTTAATGTCACCCAGGTTGTGGTAACTTGTTTTGGTTTGGAAACTAACACGCCCTGGTGAGAATGGCCAGGCCAAGGGAAGTCCAGGAGAGGAGCAGCACCCCTGGACCCTTTAGGGGTGATGTCCCTCATCACCACAGTTGACAAACAAGACCACTCTGTCCAGGACTCTTGCTCTGCCTCCCTCTCTAGTGTTTGTGGCACTTTGTTTGCATCTTCGTAAGTCATGAGTCATAAATCAAGCAGTGTCTTTAGTGATTCCATCAAAGAGGTTAATACATCTTTCTAAATGCTTGCTTCTTGCATGAATTTGAAAAATACTCATTAGAGACATTTAAATGAGGCATCAGGCACAGAGATTGCCCTTGTGGTATTTTAGCAAAAGGAGCACCCATTTTCCTGTTAATTTGGTAAAGTGTTTCTACATGGCCTTTGGGAAGAGGTAAAGGGGAAATCTTGGAATAATTTTTATCTTTATCAAACTGGGCTGTGAACTGCAAATTTTGAGGTCCGCTAGGCTCTGTGGAAGCTCTCTCACAAGGCACGCCGGTTAGCAGGAGAAAAAATCCAGCCTCCTCTGAGCATTAGAAGATATATTTCCATGCAATTTTTAATAATTGAGAGAGAAGAATGACAGTGTAGGAATTCCCACTTCTCTGTGGTTATTCTTCCCATCCTTCACTGGTGAATTCCCAAATGAGGGCTGATGGATATTTTGGCTTGGTTAATAATTCAAGCAATATGAGATCTCAGGAATACTGCTATCTGTGTTTAGGGTTCATCACCTTAAAAAAAAATCTTAGCAATGAACATTGTTTATAGTACAGCGGGGAAAAATACGAACTTGTAACTTTGCAGTGGTAGTCACTGACGCCAAATGGATCCTGCCACGGGTAGTTTATTTATGGCTGTGTTACAGTCTTAAGCAGAACACAGAGAAGCAGCTATGCTGATTTAGTTATTAGGCATAAGCACAAAGGGCTAGGAGCTTGTGGGGCATAATTCATTGACAATAATCGGTAGCCTGCTATGAACAATGCTGCATGCTGTGCAAATATAGCAAGACGGCCTTCATAAATAATGCCGGAAACACTGGCCATGCCAAGGCAGATAGAATATATTGATGGCAAGTTAATGTGTTAGGCCCCTGGGTTTGCTTAATTGTCTGGGCTGACTTAGCCTTGGCAAGGGAAGAGAATGGCCTCAGCTCGGTGCTGGTTCTGGAGTCCATCCGCCTGCTCCTCTCCCCCCATCTCTCAGGCTTAAGATAGATCCTTCTCATAATGATGCAATTTGCTTGACTCACTGAATTTTATCTTCTTCCAGTATACAGTGGTGTTGTCCTTCTTATTTTGGTGATAGCAATGGAATGTGTTCTCTCTCTTTGTAATTATCTCTACCAGCCACAGAAATGGATTTTTTTTTTTTGCCTACCCAGAGATGTCAACGTCTGCTAATTTTTAGGCTGTTTATATGCTTAGGAAGTAGCTGTCTAAACCCTTTGCTCAATTTATGCAGAGTGGCATTACTCACACCCTCAGGCTACAGCCCTGAGATGGGAAAATGAGACAGATTATTCATGGGGAATTCCTCTTCAGAATGTGACAATGTCACACGTGTTTGAAAGATAAGAGGTTTCCGTAGGATTACCCAAGACAAGGGTGATTTGTTTCTGGAATTATACCAGATGACAATGTGGCGGGAAGAATAATGCCCCCACCACCCCAAAGATGTCCATGTCCCAAACTCTGGAACCTGGAATGTATTATGGTATATGGCAGAAGAGACTTTGCAGATGTGATTAAGTTGAGGACTTTTAGATGAGGAGACTATTCTGGAATTATCCACGTAGGCCCAATAGAATTCCAGAGGTCCATGTAAGTGAAAGAAGGAGGTGGGAGAATCAGCATCAGAGTGAACTAGACTCAACTGGCCATCGCTGGCGGTGAAGCTGGAAGGAGCCATGAGCCAAGGAATGAAGGCAACCTCTACAAGTTGGAAAGGGCAAGGTAATAGATTATCCCCTAGAATCTCCAGAATAAATGCAGCCCTGCAAACACCTTGATTTTGGCCCCATGAGACTCGTGTTAGACTTCTGACCTCCAGAACCATAAAATAATAACTGTGGTATTTTAACCCACCACATTTATGGGAATTTGTTACAGCAGTGATAGGAAACTAATACAGAATGCATAATAAATAATTCATACTGACATCTTTTTAAGAAAATGATCAAGTTCACTCACTCAGTTACATTAAGAACATATTTCCTGAAAATTGTTGCAGCCACTATGGAGTACAGTATGGAAGTTCCTTAAAAAACTGAAAATAGACTTAGCATATGATCCAGCAATCCTACTCCTGGGCATATATCCAGAGAAAATTATAATTTGAAAAGACACATGCACCTCAGTGTTCAAAGCAGCACTATTTGCAATAGCCAAGACATGGAAACAACCTAAATATCCATTGACAGATGAATGGATAAAGAAGATGTGGTATATTTATACAATAGAATACTACACAGCTGTAAAAAAGAATGAAACAATGCCATTTGCAGCAACATGGATGGACCTAGAGATTATCATACTAAGTGAAGTAAGTCAGACAGAGAAAGATAAATATCACATGATGTCGCTTGTATATGGACTCTTAAAAAAAAGGTAAAAATTTTATTTACAGACCAGAAATAGACTCATGGACATAGAAAACAAACTTTTGGTTATCAGTGGTGAGGTGGAGGGAGGGACAGATTAGGAGTTTGGAATTAACAGATACACATTCCTATGTATAAAATAGACAAACAATGAGAACCTACTGTATAGCACAGGGAACTATATTCAATTTCTTGTAATGAGCTGTAATGGAAAAGAATATATATATATGAATTGCTTTGCTGTACACCTGAAATTAACTTTGTAAATTGACTACATGTCGATAAAAAATAAGAATTAAAGAAATTAACATATTTATTGAAGGACTACTACACACCAAGCTTTTGGCATTGGTGTTGCATCAGTAAATGATATATGATCATTAATTTATCTCCAAAATATTTATTTAGTGCCTACTCTTTGCCAGGCCTTGTTCCAGAGGATACATGGGGGAATAAGATGGGTAAGGTCCTTGTCTTTCCATAGTCTATGCTCTTGTACAGAAGAAAGCAGATAAAGAGGAAGTGAATGAATAAGATCATTGCAGGTTGTTTAAATGCTATAGAGAAAAGTAAAACAAGGTGGGTGATAGAGATTACCTGGGGAAAATATCCCTTAGGTCAGCTGGACGAGGAAAACCTCTATGAAAAGGAGGAGGTGACATTTGTTTAGATCTGAAGGACAAGAAGATGACAACTTTGATAAGCAGGAATGTGGAACATAGAATGTTTAAAGGAAAGGAAGGGCAAAAGTCTGGTGACAGACACGAGCTTAGCAAGTGTGAGTAACGGAAGCAGACATGTGAACAGGTAGAGGTGTGAATGGAGAGGTGGCTGGGGTGAGATAGACCTCTCAGGGCTTCAGACCATGATAACGATTTGGGATTTTATTCTAAGAGAAATGGGAAGCCAATGGAAGCATTTCAGCATTGAGTGGCGTGAGCTAATGATCGTTACAGTGTATTGGATGACATTGAAGTAATTAAAGTGCCTTTGTAGTATTATTCAAATTTCGAGCCCAAAGTGAATTTAGAGATCATATAGCTCGATTCTCTCTTCTTAATGGAAACTGCTGTCTGCATGGATTAGTTCGCTTGTCTGGGACACAAACCTGTCTCTTATCTCTAATTCATATGCTTTTTCATTTTTTTTTACTGTGCTATCCCACACCTGCACCCAAGTTTACTAACTTTTCTTCAGTATTGATCCTCTCCTTTCTTCCTCCTTTTAAGTGAAATCACTCAGGAGCCAAGATCTATTGTAGAGATAGTAAGAATATTCTCACCACTAGTGGAACTGGGCTTGGAAATTGGACAGAAGAACTCCATGAGGAATAGACCCTCTACTTGTGGTCTTCACCGTGACCTTTTATGCATGAATGGCTTATTCTGGGTCATTCATATTGTTTTATGAAATAAGTTATCTCTAGTGACAATCTGCATAACCTTTTTTAAAAAATTTTTATTTGCCAAAGAAAGAAAAGGATAGCGCTGAAAATTGGATGGTTGGCAGTTGCTAGGCACCAGGCAAACATTCAGGAACTGGCAATGAAACACAAGATGATTTAAAAATAAACAACCATTTTAATTTTTAACCACAATTCCAATGAAGCAGATTAAGTTATCTGATTACTAGGATTCTCCAAACAGACATTTAAGAAGAGAAGTGGGATATTTTTGAATTTTCGGTGTCCATCCATTATGCTTACTTAATAGAGTTATTTTTCTTCCCAATGTTTGCCAGGTTGATTAAAATTCACTTTTATAATTTTCAGGTTTAGTGGTTGGAGAGATGGACAACTGTTTGCAAAGCAAAATAAAATTTATGCCATTTAAATTTCGGTAGAGTTGGCTTGAATATTTCCCTAAGGAGACTCTTATAATCTGGGTAGAAATGGAGTAAATAAGTTATTCATTCCATAATCCCTGGTGTTTTTTTTCTACCATCATGTAGAGCTTCATGATCAGAAGTTCAACCTTCTGACCCTCTGAACTAGTCGACTCTGACCCTGAAATGTCACTAGCTTCATACTCTTTTCTCCAAATCATTCCCTTTGCATTCAAGCTCCTCTGAAAAAAAGGCACAACGTCTCCCTTAAGCTCTGTGGAGCCTTAGTAATCTCTGTCATAAATAATGTCAGCTTTATGTACTGAACTTCTATCTATAATCATAAACTACAACGATAAATGAGATAGACCTAACTATACCTGGAAGAGCGATGACCTGATAATGTGATACTTTGCAGAATTAGCAACTCAGGCCAATGACACAAGGCAGCATTGTGCAGTGGTTGAAAATACAGCCTTCAAAGCCAGACTGCCAAGGTCTGAATCTTGCTCTGCCATCCAAAAACTGTGTAACCTTAGGCAAGCCACTTATCTTCTCTTTTCCTATTTTCTCATTTTTAAGAGGGGGAAAATAATAGTAACTGCCTCACTATTGTTAAGATGGTTAAAAGGGATGGGATGATGTTTGTAAAGCTTTTAGAACATGCCCATCATAGTAAATATTATGTAAGTCATCTGATAAATAAAGTGAAATGTAGAGAAGTGCATACGAATGATCTCTCAGCAGATCCTAACCTTTTGTCAGCTTTTTCCCTCTCATTTGCTTAAACTACTCCTAAAAAAAGAAGATTTTAAACTGCTACCAAAAGGCAGGACTTATGAATAAAGAAATAAATGCATTTCTATTTCTAACAAGTCAGTCTTTGCTTTGCACAGTTCCCTTATGCATGAAGGTCGGTTACTGCGGCTTAGTTAACACCAGTCGTCCAACGACACGATTCAAATTTCAGTCCCCATGGCATCTTAAGTGAGCCAAGTACATCTAGACCAGACTTCCTGCTAGGCCTTCAGTCCACAATCACTATGTCCCGAACAGATGCCCATCATGATCAGTGACCAATCATGTCACTTCCTCCAAAATTTGTCAGTAATTGATCATTGCACTTCTGTTTTTCAGTTCACGTGCAGACAGCAAAGCATGTAGTTGCGCTGCTTCCTCATCTCCCAGGGACAGGCCCACATGACCTTTTATACAAATGAATAATCAGCAGAGCAAGCTAGCCAAGAAAGATGAAAACGCAACAAAGAGACAAATGATAGCATACTGAATGAACATAAAATGGGACTACAGAAGAAATAGCTGGGTGTGGGGAAGGTCGACAATGGCCTATTTGAGAGACTGTAGATATGCAACCAGAGGAACTTAGTGAAAACTTAGTGAAGGTGAACTTATCAGCATAAACGAGGAAGGTGGTTGAGCAAAAAGGATAAAGCTGCCCTAGAGAAAGTGACCTCTTCACATAAAAAGAACTCTCAGAGATACTTCACAATGTTGAAAGCACAAAGGCTAAAATGTTTGAAGTCGATCAAAACTTAGCGCTATGACAATTCCCCAAAGCAGGAAAGATGCTCTTTTTGTATCTTAAGTTAAACCATGACAAGAAGAAACAAACAGTATTCAAACTACTCTTGATAAAAGTACACTGAAATAATTTTAATTCTCAATGGTTCTAATATTTTAAATTACAGTATACTAAATAAATACTATTTTTCTCTGTTTTACATTTCTCTATGTATTTATGAACTATGGTAAAAGAACTTTTAAAGTTTTAACAAACATTTTTGAAAGTCATGGAACAACCGTGACTTTTCCCACTGATGATTAAGATCACTTTGTGTGGTCTCAGCTTGCATGGTCATTCCCATGGCCCTGCACTACCGGGCAAAGTGAGGACTACCTGTGCTATTTTGGAGGCATTGCTAATCCAGTTAGAGGGTAGGAAAGAGCATCTGAGCACAATGATTATGCTGGTGGGGCAAGAGCCTTGAAAACAATAAAAATTTTATTCAAACATGGTAAATTATTCTATCCTTGGATGTCTCTTGATCCAACATTTAATCACCATTAAATATTGTCTGTCACAAAACTATTTATGTGGATTATTCAGAACTAAGGATTCTCTAAATGGATCAAAATACCTGAGGTCTGCATTCTCATTTCCTGGCCCTATATTTTTCACAGAGAGGGAACTGAAGACGTCTTTTCTTTTTCCTTCAGCAGTTCAAGAGAGCGTGTCAATGGACATAAATTATATGCTCAATATAGAACCTGAATTGTGTAAGATCCCACACTAAAGGGCACTGAATGTCATGTTCATCTGAAATAACAGAGAGCATTATAATCACTCTATCCAATTTGAGGAAGGACACAAAATTTAGAGTTTTTAAGTAGGCATCCATATTATTTTGATATTTATAGATTCTTTAATGTTTTTGATTGAAAATGGGCCTAAATAATTTGGTTAATTGTTTCCCATCAATTTAAATATATATTTATATTATAATAAATATGCATTTAACTATATTTTATGTTATATATTAAATATATTTTATATTATCATAATAAATATACATTTAAATATAACAAACTTGGAGTTAGGAATTTACTCACATCTTACAGATTACTTGTATGTCAGCATTCTTAAGAGTGTTCCTTTTTAATTCAAGATGGTATAATATTAACTCTTCCTTTCTCAAACTGAGCCCCAATCAAAGAGATACCTCTACATTCTTGAATGGAGCCTCTGCTTCTGTATCCTCCCCTGAGGGAGAAAGAGACAACACACTAGAGTCCTAAGAAGATCTTCATGATTATCACTCTACAAGCTGTAAATGGTCAAAGTAAAATCTCTAAGAGTCAGAAAATGTCAGTAAGAGTCTGGGCTTCACAGCTCTGATTGCTGATCCCTGTTGTCTCACATTGTCTTTTCCTGGTTCTTTCCCTTGGGAAGAGTCTCAAAATTAGTTGCAGTCACATGTTGGCTTCATGCCACTTGAATTCTTGCAAGTCAGTTAAAAATGGCCAAAGTACTCTAGATTCTAAAACATAAAACACATAGGAAACACTTATGATTGCAAATAGCTCACCATCTTAACATGTCCCCATTTCTAATCAGTGTAAGAGAAATGCAATAAAAATATTTTATCATGAATGCGATAGGCACAGCTCAAAAGGTAGATGTCATGTCTTGGTGGTGGCAACAGTGTCCCTCAACTGTTAGCTTCTGGGAGTGTAAATTAGTATACATCTGCATATAGGAATAAAGCTATATAAATATCAGTTTAGCAATGGCCATCAAAAGTCAAAATAAGGACCCTTTAGCCACCAATTCCACTTCTTGAACTTATCTAACATCTTGAACATTTATGAAATTATGTAAATACAAGAACATTCCCTGCAGAATCATTTATAATACCAAACAATTGATGATACTATGTATAACAGGATATTAAAAATAAAATTTCTACCAACGTGCCAACAAAGTAAATTTTAAATACTAAGACAGTCTTAAAAAGAGTTCCTTCTGCAGGATTAAACAAAGAAAATGTTATGGAAAGGGCTTTGTGACTATTGGGCTCATCAGGGCAGGCATTATAAGGAAGGGTCAGAGATTGGAGAGAGGACCTGTAAGGTCATTGTTTCTAAGAGGGAGGAGGAGAGATAAGAAGCACTCCAAGGTGGGTGCTGTGAAGAGGACCACTCAGAACTATGTTCCTTGAAGTTGAATGTTGCATAGAGCTTAGTGTTGGGTCATGCCCAAGAAAGCTCAGGTGGCCTGTGGTAGTACACTAATGGAGCTGCACTTGTGTAAGCCAGCACTCTGTTTGTCAGAGCAAGCAAGGCCTGGGCACTTCCTATGGACGCACGTGGTCTGCTGGAGAGCAGATGGAGTGGCCTTGTGAGTTGCATGGCAAGGGAATTCAAGTTGCAGACAGAATTAACTTGGGTAACCAGCTGACCTTGAGGTGGGGAGATTATCTTGGATTATCTGGGCCCAAGGAGTGTGCTGAAAAATAATGAGTTTCTATCAAAAGGGAGGGAGAGTTTGGTGTGCACCTGGGTATGTACCACTCAGATTGTCATCACCCTCGTCTACCAGGATTTGTCTTAGAACTTCAGAAAAAGGAGGAAGTCACAGCACAGTGACACACAGCTCGTTGTAGATGAAAGACATTCCTCCACTTCAGTAAATTGACTTGTCTGTGCGAAGGAGACAAAGCAAGGAAGCAACAAGTGACATCAGTGTAAGCAGGAGAAAGCATGGTGACCTGGGCAGTGGACCCACAGCCCATGGCAGGGTAGCTCAAGGCTTTGGGGGTGGCATGTCCTGTGACATCATGGACAGGGGCAGCAGAAGAGAAGGAAGGACATGAAAGCAGGAATGGCCTTGACAAAGGATCACCACTGCCCACTCAAAGTCAAAGAATTGGTCCATCACACATTCAGAAGCACACATGCAAACTCATAAGGACCTCTTTAATGAGTCTGGGGGAATTTGGAGCTGAGCCAATGGAAGACAAGCTATGGCTTTCTGAAATTTTGCTGGAGGGGACTAAGTTAGAAAAATAATGTTTTTTAAAACAATAATTTTAAGCATTCTTTAGCTCTCATTTAGTGTGATTTGGGAAAATATGGGTAAAATTACATTAGAACCAATTCAAACTTTAGAAATCTAATTCCTGTTTTACTTCTATCTTCTCTATTAAGAGGAATAATTTTCACATTAGGAAGAGCAGAGTCACTGTAGTTAAGAAAAATATCACATAACAATCTAGGTGAGGAGATGATTACAGCATATTTCTCTCATAATGAGGAAGTTGCTGATACGATTGTGGAAACATTATGAATTATCTTCAAAACCTTATGGAAAGCAGAGGAGGTTTCTCAGACTTTTTCTTTCTTTTTCATCTTTAAGTTTTCTAAGAGGAAAAAGTATATTCTGGGATCATATATGTGATTTCAATGCTTAATACACTTTCAAAAAGGATTATGAAGATAATTTTGGATCACAAAGAGCTAACATGGATTCACCAAGAATATGTAATGTGATTCAATACTCTTAAGTAAAGTATGTAGGCTATAGTCCCTAAATTTCTTCACAAATGAGATGATGAAATTTGACTTTAATCATAGTAATATATTGACTGCCCTCAAACTGAGTATGTGCTTTTTGACTTTTTTATCCATAATTTGAATGACAACAAAGACAGCCAGTTTATTCAATTTTTGAATGATGTAAACATAGGATTCTGAAAGATGGACATCTCAATAGGGTAAAATAGTGAGTTAACATTAATGAGATGCAATGCAACAGCAATGCATATAAATTACTATGTTTGTGTTTAAAACAATAAATGCAAATACAGGTTTGGGAATGTTAATCTAATGAAAATGGATGTAAGGTTTTAGTTGACCAAGGCAAATTGAGTGAATGTGACTGATGAAATTTTGTTTTGCATAAATTAAAGTTTAGCGTCCAGAACAAGGAAAGTAAAAGCTCACTCTTCTCTGAACAGAATAAACCATATCAAAATACTGAGTTCAGTTTTTTTCCAGATTTTAGCAAGACATGGACACATTAGGGTATAATTATTGAAGAACAGCCAGAATGAGATAAATTAACCTAGAAAATAGAAAACTTTGGTAATACATCATAGCTGCACTTAAGTATTTAAGAGATGGTCATGAGGAAGAAGTATTAGATTTTTTTCTCTAGATTGCCAGTTGCAAAAATTACAACATGGTGGTGAGTTGATTGCTAAGACCGGAGGTGGTAAGAGACGAGGCTAGAGGGTAGAAAGGGTCCAAGCATGAAGAGGTAAGTCTTGTTAAGGATGGTGGATGATGAGTGATCACAGAAGGGCTGTCAGTGGAGAAACAGGAGCAAGTTTGTATTTTTGGAAAATCTCTTGCCCTACACTGGGATAGCAGAGGCTACCATCCAAAGAAGATGCCGTAAAGTGGGTGCTCCCAGTGAGTTTCGATCTGGATAGGGTAACCTCCAAGACTTGTGAATTTTAACTATGAATGTACAACTTTGGAGAAAATTGAAACACTGTTTAATTGCTTTTCCAGAATTATCTTGTGGCACAGTTGCTCTTACAATTAACAGAAAGGCAACGTTTATATTTCCTTGAGAAAATTTCAAAATTCTAAACTGGAAATAGCTCACACAGAAATACAGTGAATGGGAAAAAGGAAAACTGTAATAAATTATAAACTGGAATCTAATTAGCAGGGAAAACTAAGCATAAAACAATTCAAAATAGGCTTGCTTGAGACAGGCGTTCATTTCTGAAGCTCTAGAAAATAAGCTTATTCATACACAGAAAACATTTGGAATTAATCACCATCATCCTCAACAACAAAAACATAAACCCCTCCACAAGCACTACCAATATAGTATATTTTTTCCCTTATAATTAGATAATAAAATAGTCAAGGTCATGTCTTGGCAAAAGGTGAGTCTGTGTATTACGTACTATGGGGAAGACTACATAGCAGAGACTAAAAGACTGAATTTGTTAAGTAGGATCACACTTCTCAACTAGAATCACCTTATTTCTCAAATAGAATCCCTTGTTAGCTTGAACTAACCTCATTTTTTATAGTAACTCTATTAGTGATACCAGTGATCGCCTACCTGTGCGTGATCTTTCTAAGCCTTTCATTTTATAGCAAGAACCTGGGTCAGCCAATATTTTTATGCCCCATTGAGCTAACAAATGGAGATAGAATGGCAGAGTAGAACAAGGACTAGATTAACAGGAGGTTCAGCTGAGTGGAGTCCTGGTTAAGCATGAGTACTCTGGAATCAGTCTGAGTGTGGTTAAATCTTGATTCTGCTTTTTACAAAGCTCTTTGACTTGGTATGTGTTACTCAGTCTTTCTGTGTGACTCTATCTGTCAAATGAGTTACTAAGTACTTCATAGTATTGTTAAAAGGTCAAAAAAGTTGAAATAAGTAAAGTCTTATAGCTGTGCCTGATGAGTGGTAGGTAGTCAAATGAGGTTAGCTATGACTCTTAGTCCTGGCTCTGACTCAGCTAGTCACTATGCAGATCAAGATAATTAACTTCCTTGGGATTTAGTTTCCTCATCTCTAACATGAAGGCATTGGACTAGATGCTGGCAAATAATTCTTTCATATCATCTTAGATAATATAGTCATTATTTCTTTCTAATATCTTAGATACATATAGTCATTATTTCTTTCTAATATCTTCATTTATCTGTTATATATTGACTGCCTATTATGTACAAGGAATAATGAGTTATATGGACATTTTATTGGCCTTCAAGAATTTACAAACTATGAAGGAGATAAGATATAAACATGTAACTCTAATGCAGGTTCCAGGGGGCAAGTTTTGTGTGCTCCACATGTGCATAAGGTTTAGAGAGAGTAGGAGAGTAAGAAATAAAAAAGAGGAGCATTTGGATAGAGGTCATATGGAGAGAAAAAACATGCAGGTGGGAAAAACAGAAAATGTTTAGGGAATGGGGCATTTACCAATTTAATAAGGTTGGAAAAAGAAGTTGTGCCACATTGTAGAGCATACAAAATCCCTGCCTGAGAAGCAGGGCTCATTCTATAAGCAATAAAAGGTGTTGAAGATTTCAGAACAGAATCATGGTCCTGGTTAAGAGGAGAGAGAAGAATACTGAAGAAAGGAGAGAAAGAGCCTAGGTAAGAGGTAATAAAAGCAATCTACCCTTGACCTAGGGATTGGCATCCTTCTCGTGAATTTCTTTGACATTTGCACTTCCTTGGATCTCTACTCAACACTGGGTTCTCTGCACACTTTTCCTTCTTCCATCTATTTGTCCAGCTGGGTAGGTCTCCTTTCCAAAGACCTGAACTTTCTGCTACTCTAGTTCTCTTTATGAGGCTAGGAAGAGTTGGGAAGACTTGCTGCAGGCATCTCTGCTGCCATAAACCTCCCTCCCTCTGATGATGTACATTGTGGAACCCTTGGCTCTACGAGACTTGTGCATTATCCAGCCACCTGCAGTTGTGCTTAGGTGCTCATACAAGTGAATTCAGACTTTTTCCTACCTGGGGCTTTTGCTTTGAAAAACCTGGAGAACTCAGTTGGGCAATGTAGAAACCCCAAGATCTTTCCCCCTTACCCTGAAAGCCTTATGCATAGCCAAGTTCTAGGTAGCCCCTTTTTCTTTGCCATCCCTGGTCCTCCTCCCCTTATCAGATCCCCAAAGCTGAAGACATACAGCAAGAAAATGAACACGTTGCTCCAAATCTTACCAGAGCTTACCAGGACTAAGAGAACGCAGGAGGAGGAAGAGACAGTTGGTAATCCCCTGACTCTTTTCTCCCAAATGTTCCACTGGCCAACCCTCAGCAAAGGTCTGTGGGTTTGCTGTAGGAAACTCTTTTAGGTCCTTAATGGAACTGTCATATCTGTATTTCCTGAAGCAGTTAGAGGGAAAAGGTCAGGGTGACTGAAGCAAACAATACCCTGTACTAAATAGCATGAACTTTGGAATCAGACACACTTGTCTGGACTCAGATTTTCGATTTACCACTTACTGGTGACAAATACTTCTCTAGATCTCTGTTTTCTCATCTGTTACTGGCTATGGCACCTGACTGGATTGTTTTGAAAACTCAGTGAAAGGATGTAAGCAAACAAAACAAAACAAAACCGACCATCTAATAGGAGCTCATTAAATGCTACTCTCCCCACCACTTCCTGCAGCGAGGCCCTCTCCGCCTGTTTCTCATGACACTTGATGCTTTGTGGTTGGTTTGTTATCAGTTCAAACTTGTGGCAGAAAAGAGTCTCATCAGTTATTTTGATAATTTCTTAAAATATTTTATCTTTAATAGTAGAATGTTTTAGTCCTTATTTAAAATGCTTCAAGCATTTTACTCTTTTGAACTACTTCTAAATGCTTTGGAAATCAAAACATTGCAGTAGCCACTTACTACCATCCCTTTGCTGCCTGGTGGTCTACCCAGTCTTCAGGAGCCATCTCCTCAGACATGTCTTTTCTCTGACCTCACTCCCTACCCTGGTAAAGCCAATCAGCCTTCCTCTGACCCTGCTTTGAACTATGCACACACCTCTATTAGAACATGGGCCTCAGGATGGTAGATTCCTGAGTGACATGTCCTCCTCCGGTTCTGTACTGAGAACTCCATGTCAGATGTCCATTGACCTTTCCCTCTCCCGCCTCAGACTAAGCATTCAGTGCCTTTATAGCACCTCCTTGGCTTCCAAAGGCTCCTCTGCAAAAGCCCCCATACAGCCATACCTTCTAGAAGGCTCTCCATGCTTTGATCATTCTACTTTCATCCCCCTTAAAATGTTTCTGTCCTGGGACCCAGTTCTAATAGCCAAGCTATGTAACTAGCAACCAGCTAAGCCAATTAAACAATTCACGCTGAAGTGTTACCAGGCAATGATTTGAAATATTCTGTATATATAATGTATGATAAATGTGAATATTTACCTTAAAATATAACTATTGAGATCTATATCAGACATCGTACCTGGCTAGACTCTTTCCCCTGTAAATATCTTCATGTATTATAGGACCACTAGCTCTGGAGTCAGATTGCATCAGTTTAAATCTCTATCACTTTTTAGTTGTATCATCTTGGGCAAGTTATTTCACTTCTCTGTGCTTCATGTATAAAGTTTTATCATGTGTAAAATGGGGATAATAGAAGTTACTTCCTAGGGTTATCCTGACGTTTAACTGATTTAATGCACACAAGGTGGTGAGAAATGTACCTGGCATGTAATAGGCTCTGTATAACCATAAAGCCATTAATGTGTGCATGTGATGTGTGTGTGTGTGTGAAGTTAGATGATTCATGTGCACATCTTGAACCCACCACCTACCACCTGTACAAATACAAAGTCTTAGAGCTTCAGTTTATCTCTAGAAAGATAGAAAGGCCTGCCTGCTGAACTTATAATATGTTGTGGAAAACAGTTGGTTTAAAAAAAAATCTCTTGGTAAATTTTAAAGTGCGTTGCACATAGGAGATCTCCAGCCATTAGACTGTGAATTTTTCCAGGGAAGGGGCAGCTCTTCCACAATCTTACTGTCGAACAGTAAATGCTCACTAGCTTTGCGCAATGTTATTTCTTCAGGAGAGGGTGTTTGTACCAGGCTAGGAAAATATTTAAAACTTACAAGACTTGGTGTGAATAGTGAAATGGAAACTTTAGGATTTTAAACATTCTTTCGTTTCCACGATGTTGGAAAATAATTGTTTTCAAGCGTGGGGATATGTTTCAAGGGAAGCTTTTGCACACAGTGTTGCCTATAGTCGTTTTTCTGGAGTCATATGAGTACACGTTCTTCTCTTTGTGGCGGACTCTGGATCTCAGTCACTTAAAATTACTGCCGTGTTCAAGAGAGAACAATGCTTAGCACATGCTGAGTAAATGGACGAATGTGTGAGTGAATATTTTCTGTATTCAGCCAAATGAACAGACTCTTACAGTGTTCAAAATAATCCTGCATGTCTTAAACTATTCATTTATTAAGGAATTTTTGTTTGTTTTAATTTTTGTATAAAGAAGACTAGCATGGAACTAGCAAGTCTTTCCTTAGGCTGGTTGTCATGAAAATTATTTTATATCTATTGTGGTGTTAACAAATTCACAATATTAATTGCTGCTTTCTCTACTGTGGTTTGTTTACTGCTGCAAAATTACTACATATCAAATTCTTGTCTGCTTCAGTCCCTTGACAACATTCACTAGAGAAGCACAGGGGATTAGACGCTACCTCAGAGATATGTGTACATGAACCTTGGTTAATTGAGGAGAGAAGAATGCATTAGTCAAATTTCATGTTGAGAGCAAATGAATAAAAATATAGATAATATCAAATATATCTGACTTAGTCAGCATTGATCATTTTCAAATTTAGAAGATAAAGCTATCTTCTTAGAATCAATTAAAATCTAGTGAATCACACACACACACACAAAACAAATAAAAAAGAAAATCTAGTGAATGTACGTAAGTCTTCATAAGTCAATTGCTTCCCATAATAAATGTACTTGAACCTAGCTTCATGTTTAAAAATTGTGGGAGACAGCTGCATGTCTCTTACCTAAAAATAATTTTTATGCACAGATATTTGGGACTACATTTGGGTCCTTGCAGACCAAGAACATGGCATAAATAGAGATATTTATCTTCTCATATAGGTAAGGTTTTACTAGTAAAATTCCACCCTATATGCGGTTCTTCCTAAGCTTAGAAATTATGGTCTGCTCTAGCTTAGATAATTTTAATCTTAGTATTTAGAAAATGTGATTAGGTTTTTGACTGCTGTCCTTTGAATCTACCCTGAGGCTTCCTCTGGGCACTGTGTCTTTCTTTCCATTCCCAAAGAACCATACCAGGCTACTGCTTGCGCTGGGGTTTTCCTATTTTCTCTGTCACTAAAGTTTCTTCCCTCCGGTCCAGATAGCTTTTATGAGATCAAGATCTCAAAGTCTCTGTCTGACTGTGCCTCTGCCATGCTCGGAAACTTTCATGACTTAACAACTGCTTATGGAATAAAATTCAGACTCGTTCACTTGAACTGAAGGTGCACCATGGTTATGACAAGATCTGTGTTTTAAGCCCGGCCCTGAAAGTCTCTGAAATGGACCCAGTGTTACCATCCAAGTGTACTAACTGTTCCACGCTCATAAATTTTCTGGCTTCATATCATTTTATGTCCTTCCTCCAAATTAGAATGACTCTTTCCCCTCCTATTGAAATCCTTTAAATATAAGTTTAACTCTCACTCTGTAGCTCCACTCCTGGCCATAATATCCAGAAAAGATCTCTTTTTCACAAGGACTTGTATAACTCTCTATTGAAATGATTCTCACTCTCTTATAAAGTAATTGTTGAGAAGTGTTCCCTAGTCTTCTGTTTGCTTAAGGAATGTATGTACGATTGGGATTATTTTTCTTAAAACATTTGGCAAGATTTTGTGAAGCCATCCATAGCTAGATTTCTTGCTTTTGTTTTTGTGAGAGGATTATAAATTGATGATTCAATTTTTTAGATAGATATAGAGTGATTCAGATTTTCTATTTTGTCAGCTTTGGCAATTTATGTTTTTCAAGGAATTTGACCATTTCATCTAAAGCACCCAAGTCATTGGTATAAATCTCCTTTTGCAGTGTGTTTCTATTTGGAGTCTATCTATTGTTCTGCTTTTAAGTTCAGTGATCTTTTCTTCTGTAGCACCTAATCTGCTTTTAACCTCATCCAGTGAATTTTTAATTTCAGTTACACATTTTTCAATGATACGAATTTCACTTTTTATAGTTTCAATTTCTCTTCTCATCTTGTTCATGATTGCCTTTAAATCTTTGAATGTATTTTTTTAAAGCCATTAAAATTGCCTATTGATTCCATCACTTCAGTAATTTTGAGGCCTATTTCTATTGATTGATTTTTTTATAGTTATGGGTCGTATTTCCCTGTTACTTTGCACATCTAGTAATTTTTTAATCAAATGCTAGACATTTTAAATGTTTAATTATTGACATTCTGGCTTTTATTGTCTTCCTTCAAATAGTATTGAGTTTGTTTGGGTCAAAAATCCACTTACTTGGGAATCAGCTTCATCTTTTCAATGCTTGTTTTTAGGCTTTGTTAGCACTGGTCTAGAGCAAATCTTACTGCCCAGCTGGGTTAGGCCTTGTTCTAAGCCATAACCTTTCTGTAATCTCCACTGAATATTCAGAGTATGCACTGAAGTCTCTTCACTCTGATTGGTTGGAACTTGAATGTAGCCCAGTTTTGTGCAAGCTCCAATAGTTGTTGAATTTATAGTTTCCTGGTAGTGATCTCAACCTCATAAAGGGTCCCGAGGCGTGGACAACTTTGCGTTACACCGAAGTCTCAAGGATAGCCCCATGCAGTTTTCTAGAGCCCTTGCTATGTGTACTCCCTTCTCTTCATTATTCTGTCCTGCCAACCTCTCCAAACTCTGATTAGTGAGATCTCTGATCAGGATTCCTCCTCCTGCCTCTGCCACTGTCAGAAGACCTGGGTCATCACACGGCTCACCTTTTTCTTGTTTTCCTTCCCTTAGAGATATTGCCTTATGCTGCTTGTTGTCTAATGTCTGAAAACATTATTTAATATATTTTGTTTAGTCTTCTTGTTGTGTGCAGCGGGAAAGCTAGTCCAGGATCAGTTGATCCATTATGATCCAAATACAATGATTTCAATCAGAATTTTTTTTTTAATTTGAAGGAATTTTCTTCTAGAAAATGTAATGTATAAATAAATTTTAATGTTGCAAATGCAAATACTTTTTCATTTTTAAATGAACTGTTCTTTTGAATAAGTTATTTCTGTGTAATTTTTAGAAGTGATGACTTGATCCATTGATAAAATTGGTGTATATTAAATTTTACTGGTCATAGCCTCTGCAATCTACCATACTAATTAGCTCTGGCAAAGTTTACCAATGACATAATTATGAGCAAAGACAATGTTATCATTCAGTCCTCATCTGATTTAATTTTGAAATTGTTTTTCCCCCTGCTCCTCTGAATCATGACTCTCTTCTGGTAGTCCTCTTTCCTATTTAAAAATTCTCCTATTCTAATTTCTCTTCTTCCAATGGCAGCTTAAGTGTTTGTGTTCCCCAAGGCTCTGTTATTGGGACTTTTTCCTCCAGTGAGCCTCTCTGGGCAAGATCATTACTCTTCGGATTTCAACAGTCACCTATGCTGATGACTCTCAAATCTGACAAATAAATCTTTTTATCCATCTCAGGCCTCTCCCTCCTGAATTTAAAACTTATGTGTCTTAGCTCACTTAGATGTGCCTCATGTACTTCACAACATGTCCAAACTGACCTCACCATCTTCCACAAACCCACGTTTCCTTCTGTATTCCTCATTTTAGAAATTCACCAAGTTTTTCAAGTCAAAAAGCCAAGAGTCACCCTAGACTTGTATCTTTCTTTCAATTCTGGTATCTAATCATTTCTAAGTCTTGTAAATTACATCTTTTCTCGTCTTGATTTGGGTCTTCTCATCTCTCACGTTGACTGTAGCAATGACCTCCTAATACGTGTTTGTCTGCAGTTCCACACCCTTTCATGACACCCTTTGCACTGCTGCTATTGTGACTATCTCAGGAAGTTCAGTAATCTGTGATGCTCATCTACTCAAAATGTATCCAAATTTAGGTATAGAAAAGGGACAAAATCCATGTTCCAGAATATGGCACAGAAAGCCATCTACATTCTGTTTCCCATTTTTACCAACTGTGGCCTATGCTGCAAAGAAACCAAGATAATCACTGTAAGTGCCAGGTTGCTTCATCTCCCCATTCATTTGCCACTCTCTGTCTAAAATTTTCTCAATGTTCCTTTAGTTTTTTCCTTCTTACCTACTCCCACCTCTAGTACATGTTCATAGTACTGGACACAGTAGGTATGTCAGGTGAAAAATAAGTAGAGTAACATTGAATAGAATAGAAAATGGTAGAGTACAATTACCATGAACGTTCAGAATAGCACTGTAAACTAAAACTTGTATGTTTACTTACATATAAACATAAACATCCTAACATTCTAAAATTCTGTTTGAATTTTAATAGTAGTTCCATTTCCATGTTTCCAGTTGGGCTCAATAGAAACATATGGCAACTCAAATAAACTTTGAAAGAATATTTTCACCTATAATAAATGTATTATGCTGTTATATTTAGTTGGTTTTAGGCCAGAAAATGCAGCGGATGAAAAATCCTTTATCATATATTTCTCCCTACAATGTACATATGTATATATATTATGTTTATATCCCATTACCATTTCTAATTAACACTTTGCTGTCACTGGTTTATTTACAGTTCTTAGGATCATTCTGAAGCACTTGCTTTCCATTATTTTGGAATTAAAGAAATGCAGAATCTGCACTGATGGTATGAGTACTTGGCTACAGTAACCAAATTGGTATTATGTAACTATTTTAAATACTTTGGCAGCAAATTTGTTCAGAGGAAAGGGAAGAACACATAAAACATAATACCTTTCTCTTACCCATCTTTCTTTTCTCTTCATTTATTTATAGATACACTTTTCACTTTCTCAGAATGCTTTTAGAATAAATAGCCAGCACTCTTCGACATTAAGTTTGAGACCTTCATTTCAGAAGCTGTAACATATGCTGGAAGGAAAAGGATGTTTAAATAATGAAATATATTTTTTTTAATTAAAAGCTTCTTTCCTACTGATCCACAGATTAAGCATAAAGGAAGATCTAATAGGAGAAAATAGAGAGATGCATAGGGGATTCACAATATCAAGGAATATTAGTGTTCATTATCAGAAAGCAGGTGAATAGAAACTAGTTGCAAATAGTCAGCTCGACTGCTTAGTCAGTGCTTGCTAGGAATGTACTGGCTATTCTAAGATCAAATGTGAAAAGAAATGTACTTTCACCAGTCGGTTTGAGCCATCTGGAGAATCACTGATGTGCCCTCGGCACACTGGTAAATTATAATTAAAGCTGGTTCTATAAATACAGGGGGAGACAGAGAAGAAGGGTGAGCGAGAAAAGAGAAACTGGAAAACACTCACCTCCCATTAGTTACATAAGAAAGATATTTGACTGAGCATTTGGTTCCAGTCTACAGTTGTGGAAAGGAAAGGAAAGGAAAGGAAAGGAAAGGAAAGGAAAGGAAAGGAAAGGAAAGGAAAGGAAAGGAAAGGAAAGGAAAGGAAAAGAAATTAAGAGATTCTGGCATGTAGATCATTCCATCACATTAGCCAAACTATAAATTTAATATGAGATGATGATTGTTGCTAAGCTATGACACTCGTTAATATGGACTGCAGAAAGGATTTGTTAAAACTGAGAGGGACTTTTAAGGCAAAGACAATGAACTTGGATAGGAGGAGGGGAGAGAGAACAGCATCAGCCCCCTTCTGTCTAAACTGTTGATTTTTCAAAAGCACATACACAGTAACAGCAGGGACATTTCTAAAATGAACAAAAAGACAATTTCTTATGATAGACTGGCTTACCTCTAGATGAGCCATGAAATTCTATATTAAAAATGAATAAAAGTCATGATACTAAATCAGATTCTTTGCAGCAGTGTTTTGTTTCTCAGACAAGCCTTCATTTTACCAATTACCAGATTCCTCCAGGTGGGATAATATTTTCAAAACTCTCATTTCAAGAAAAAGAAAATATAAAATACCAAAATGCAAAAGTGAGGCTGTAACTTTGATAAGAGTCACCTTGAGAAGAACATGTCTCCAACTGTCCATGACCCTCTCCTTGCTTTACCTTGCAAACCACATTCACAGTCCAGGTATCTCAGTGGGATAGAAACTCTAGCACAAAAAAAACTGTAACGCTAACTTCTTAATCACACTCCCAGTAAAATTTCACAGCAGTCATGGTGGTTGCAAATCCTTTGCTTTTGGAAGGGGATGAGAAAAGTAAAATAAAAAGACCACAAAACTAACAGAAAATGATACACTCTTTCATCGAGCCAGAGGGACATGAGTAACTATGCTTAGTGAGGAGAAGGAAGCCTATTATAACTTTGTCATAATAAAAGTAATTCTCAGTAATTGTGTCTACGTCACAAACAACTGAACCACATGCTTTGCACACATTATGTCTTTTAATACAGGTAGGTTTTGTTAAGTATACTTTGTAGGTATTGTTAAGTACACTTTATGGATGAAGTAACATGTTCAGAGAAGCAAACATGGCCTAAGGATCTTGGCTGATAAATCTGGAACTGGGATTCACATTCAGCCAACTCCAGCCTTGAGTTCTTGCCTATCTCCTGCATTACTTCCTCTCTGAATCTGGTAGATTGTTTACAATGAACAAGTAGATTACTTTGAATAAACCTAAATATGATTATGAAATCCAAGATAACATTTTAAGGTCTAATAGCAAAACTAATACTTTATATTAGTATTTCATTTTACTGTTTCTGAAGCATTTTTCGCAAAACTAATACTTTTATCAATGTATCATTTTACAGTTCCTGCAACTTTTTCACAAACCTTAGATTATTTGATCTTTATAATATCCCAGTGATAAAGGCAAAGCCATTATTTTCTGTACTCCACAGATGAAGTAGCTATGACTCAGGTAGATGAGTGATTTATCTGTGGTTCCTAAACTCACAAACAGATTTGGATGCAGTTAAGATTTCCATTCCCAGGTGCCTTCCCATTCTTCTGGTGTCCTGGGGAGCAGAGTGCAGGCTACCAGTACAGATTCACCTAGAGATGAGTTTTACTATGAATTCCCCAAAATAGCACCATTAAGGTATTTGGAGTCTAAGGGGCCCATATCGTGCTTTCACTAGGGTTTAACCAACCCAATATTATTCAGGTTTAAGCCTATGTAGCAAGATAAATGACAGTGACTTAAATAATTACTAATAGTTATTTCTAATTGCTGACATCTGGAAAGTGCCACCCAAAAAGCAAGCATACTTTATCTCTGGTAAACACAGAGTCACTCAAGAGTGAACCAATGGTTACTCTAAAATTTGTGAACAGCTTCAGTGCTGTTTAGTGCATCCTTAGTCTGAAGAGGTTTCCTCAACATAAGCAAATGACTGTCTCAACAGGGGGGTGAATTCTAGTTTAGTTGATAAAAACCAACCACTTAGCATATTGTAGGTACTCGGTAGTAAATAGATGTTGAGTAAATTAATGAATAGATGATGATAGTAGCCAGGTCCGTTGAAATCACCTCAATACCATCTTTAGGAGTTGTGATATTTTCTAATGGATCAATTTTCTCTATTTTTGATCTAATTGGAAGTTAGAACATTAAAGATGTTGTGTGTATGTGCAGAATATGTCAGTGAAGCAAATGGGAGATGTAAGTCATATTCTGGTGAGAATACTGGTTACATGTATACTTGTGTGTGATATAAATGAAGTACCGAAATATATAACAACCTAAAAAACTTGAGAACCTATTCGTCTAGAAATTCCTTTACTTGAAGTATACAGGATAATGAAGACCTATCGAAACATTCATTTGTGTGAACATTTAAAAAGTGATGTCACAATATTTTTTTCCTGACTCAGCATTTCCAGGAAATAAGAATACATTCTGCCAATAACATCGACCGAAGTGGAGAGGGCTGGGGCAGGCATAGGCATGGGAGATGTGCTTGAACAGGCTGGGCAGGTGATTCTGATGTGTCCCTCTTCCCTGACTTCTCTCACTGAGAATTACTTGTCAATATTTCAGTGTTCTCAAAATTATAGATGTACTCATGGAAAATTTTGCCTTGTTAAGTTCTGACTGGTGATAATCCATTACAATTTTTGTAACAAAGATGTCAGTTAGTCATCATGCATTTTGAATTATTTGCATACATTTAGTATATGTGCAGAAATTCCACTTGTATCTTTACTAGTGGGAAGTTAAAACCCACCTAGAAATGAATCCCAGTCATTTCACGTAAAACTGTATGGTCTTGAGGGAGCAACTGATTCTCAGTAACCTCCCTGATTCTCAGTTTCTAGTAAAATGGGGATAGTTCCATGTCTTATATGCTTCTTAAGAACATTCAGTGAGAAAACAGGTAGAGTTTCTGGTATAATAACTGACATATGTAGTACTTGCTCAATAAAATGCTCTAAAAGTATTTGCTCTTTCCCTCCTCTTGGTCAGTTGCCCAGAGTTAATTTTAATAACCTTTGCTTAGTGAGCAGTTTCAGTTGTTACATTCCGCAGTTTTGTTTTGTTTTTCAAACCTGTGTGGGGGTGGGGGCTGGGGGAGGGGTTCCTGAACAGAGCTGGGCCACAGCTCCCATACTCTAATGGGAACAAGAGCCTTCCAGGGAACAATATTCACTGGACCTGACAGAGGGTCACAAGGTGGCCATTGTCAAGGGCAAGATCACAGAGGTCAATGCTCCCAGGCCAAGGCCTCTCTCTACCCTGTCTTCTCTTGTTGCCCTCTTTCCCATATTTTCCTAATCTTTGCCTTTATTATTCCTTCCCTTCTCACGTATTCTGTCTGAAAACAAGCAAGATCTCAATGCATGTCTACTCCTCAATCTTCAAACAACAGATCATTGGAAAATTGCTCCTATTGTGTCAACTTGGATTTCTCTTTAACCTTAGAATTTAGCTTTGTGCTTGTTTATACAATGTTCTATTTCTTCTTTTCCCTTCCCCCAAAGAAGTCACATGGTCTGATAGATGTCCAACGTAAGGCACAAGGGCAGAAAATATTGATTCTAGTTCATTTGGTTGTTGGGATGTGGAGAAGTTACTGACTTGCTCTCTGCCTCATTTTTTTTTTTTCATCTGTATAATGGAGAGAGTAATTTTTGAAAAATTTCCTGCTTTAAACATCCAGCCTGGGCATTTTCACTCTGGATACTCCTTGTGGCTGGTGTCTGGGGCACTCCAGGTTCATGGTGATTGGCTTCAGACAGTGCCCCCCGTGCCACTTAATGACAGCCGTCAGGACCTGAGGGGACTGTGGCAGCTGCTGCCCATGCTTCCCGTGGCTCTTCATCCAATGAGAGCTCCAGGGCTCATCTGACGACCATGGTTATAAATAGAACAGGTTTATGGCTAGACTGTCGGCTTTGGGTCACTTCAAAAGATAAAGTAGGAATTTAGCTGTTTGGATGATATTAAGATTTGGCATTCTACAGTACAGAAGACAAAATGAAATTCTCATTTCTAGTGTTTTTATTATAGAGTGTAGTAACCATCTCAAGGTCGTTCTAGGTGCTGAGCTGATTAAGCAAATAACTAGTTACAAGCAATATAGAAAACTTAAACCCATCATAGCCAACCTTTAATTCTCTGTATCTCAAAATGACTTCTTTCTTAGGACTTTGATTTGAATCTTACCCCCCTTGTGATGGGAAAAAAAAAAACTCCCCATCTTCATTCTGCTTAGTAAGGAGTTTCTCTACCCTTTTCTATGTTTATCAGTATATCACTTAAAATCAGCTTAGCAGAGCAACTGACTGTGACGTTTCCAATTGAAACCAAACATCTTCCTTTTCATCAACGGGAGGCTGTAGCTTCTGGCATGAAATTACCTAGGGTGATTTATTTAGTAATTTTAACATCTTAAAATAGACTCATCTGACCCACCCAACTGACAAGTTCCTGGGTAATAAAGAAAAAGCTCACTTCAGAATAGAAGTAAGTTCAAATCTGAACTGAAGGTGTTTGGAGAATTTCGATTGGTTCATATCAGTTCACTTACTTTACAGTAAATTTCAAGTCCATGGTCAGGAAATAGGTGAGTCTCAGTGAGAGAGAAGAGAACCTTCATAAAGCAGGAGCCGACAGCCCTGGCATGCATTCCACTCAGCAGGGCAATGAAAATCAGGCACTAATAAACTGGATTCGGAATTGTCTTTCTGGGAATATCTGTATGTTGCAGAAGGCTCATTCTTTCTGCAGAATCTTCTGTGCTTTCCTGTGAGACGGAGGTAGAAAAGCAGGACTTGCTGTGCTCGTGTACTTTAATCACTTGTGCAGCAACACAGAGCAATATTATTGTACCATCCAGCCAGCTGACAAGAAGAGATTAAACATTATTTCAACAGCCATACATTAAAGGTCCAAATTAGTCCACGAAACAAGAGTGACCTCCAATGAACCTTGGCTACATGACTCAGAAGCAAGTTGCAGCCAGGTTATGGCCAAGATGGAGTCTGAGAAAAGGCAAACTTTGAGGTTTCTGCCTCACTGAACTCAATATAGACTGCTGACTCAGAACTAGCCTACACAAAGAGAGAAATTAGCAGAGAATCTCTTAAAGCAAGGTTACAAGAAGGGCTTAAAGGACATTTATTTTAAAAGAAGAGAATTACTGCTCATAGTGTTTTAAAATTCTAATGGTCACCATGGATCTCCCCTGAATACCACCTCTTTGCTGAGCACTTCCTGGGCGCCACTGCCACAGAAATGGAAACCCAAAGCAAAAGGGCAGCCTTGAGGTCGCTTTTGTCCTTTGTCCTTCCACGTGGCAGATCCAATTTTTGTAGTTTCAGTTTGAGTCTGCCAATTTGCATTAGCACATCATCCGCCCAGTTACCAGGAAAATGTGCCTGAAGAAAAAAGTCAGAGCGTGTTCATGGTCATTAGGCTTGGAGCATGAGCATGAATCAGCAGTTCCGAACTGCACAGCTGGGGAAGAAACAGGCCCGGCAGCCAGCAGAGCCGGCAGGAAAGCTCTCACTGCCTGGTAAGCATAGCCACGTCCGCCACTGCTGTGTGCTCTTCATCAGCCCCCGGCTGCCCAAGGGGGCCCGGAGACAGGATGTAGAAACTGCTCATTCCCCACATCTGCATTTTCCTCCTCCTTTAATGAGTATTGACCAACTGTGAGGGCAAGAAATCCATTTGATAGCTGTAGTTATGTAAGAATCTGTGTTTTTGAAAGAAACAGAAAAAAAGTGAAAATTAATGTATCCTGATTTGCTTTGGACATTTTGTATCATTGATGTGAAAGCAAATATATGATTTTGGGCTGTGCACAATAAATGTACAAAAGATACAAAAATGATTAAATGATTTAAAACTCCTGTAATGCTGGCAGTAATAGGGATAAATGGATGGTATGTTTTTGTTTTTGTTTTTGTTTTTCCTCACACAAAATCACCTTTGAATCTCCGTATCTTAGATGGAGAAACAAAGGCACAGGCAGGACTTTTAGATCTAAAGTGAGAAAAGTGGCCTGATGGCAAGCCGGGTGTTCAACCCAGATCTCCAGATTTTTCAGAGCTTTCTTGCTGCATCACAAGTAACAAGATTATCAGTCAAAACCCCCCTCTACCTCTGTCAGCACTTTGGGCTAGGGCTTTGGATGAAAGCTTTGGAAAGATGGAGAGTCTGTGATCAGGGACAGATGATCAGTTGGCCCCATGACCAGTCATGAACCCCTCAGAGAACTTCATAAAGCAGGCTGTCTTCTAAGGAGTCAGAAAGTTGAGAGCAGTTGCCACCAGGAATAGCATCTAAAAGAGAGCAGAAGACTAGAGCAGAAATGGGATGAGGTTTAGGTGGTGGGTTTGGGCAGCACGTGGTTGGAGAACCCCTAAGTGTTCACAAGAGGGGCATTGGGGAAGCGAGGTAAGCAAGGCTTAGGCCAGACCCCACTTTCTCTGCGGTTCTGCCTAAAGTGTCCTTCTCTCCCTGGTCTGTGTGGGCTGTCGGCTCTATACAAAGTCAGAACGTTTCTATTCATGATATACTGTTGATTATCTGAACGCATTGAATATAGCCTCCTTTCTGAGTTGGCGCTCCTTAGAGCAGTGGGAGTAAAAACTGCTTTTATTTTCAAGTCAGGTGGCCTTATTTTGGGCTTCCTCTCAGGATGAGCATAGGCCACTAAAGTGTTACCACTATCAGTCTGTATGTTGAAAACTGCCTTCACTGCATTTATTTTTCACTTTAGAAAAAAATATTAACATTTCTTGTATATGTCAAAAGAATTATCAGGCCATCCCCTCATGATAGAACAGCCCTCTTGGGAAACCAGGCCTCTTATGGGTAAAGACATAAATAAAATATTCTGAAGAGAAATCACAAGTACCTTTACATTGGCTCTAGCAGCAAAGCAACTTTATAAAATGTGGTTATAAATTACTGAAAAGTTTCTTAAAGATGTGAAATGATAAATCAAAGTCATCCAGAGGGAGAAAATTTGCCATGAGCTGTGTGCACTTCTTAAATGACTCATAAGTTAGAAGTTAAAACAAACACTTACTTAGCTGCATGTTTGTTTATAAAATGTTTTTGTCAAAAATAATTAAATAGGAATGGTAACTGCTTTGACTTGAATACAGTTTAAAATGTAAAGACTGGTGCACCACAATGTAGGATTGTCATCATAAATGTTAGAGACTTGGGGACCAGTCATGGTAGCATCATTTAACCAAAACTTACTGCTAAGCACACATGTATGCTTGGCCAGTTGTGCTGGATGGGGCAATAATGGGAAGTCAGATTTTGCTCTTGCTGCTTCACATCCCCTAGAACTCTCCTCTCTCAGGGCACCTCAGCTAAGAAAATATAGACATTATCTCCTAGTTTAGAATGGGGGCTAAATGGATCCCAAGCTCGAACATGTTCTAGTGGAATGTGAGGTCATGTGACTTGAGCAACAGGAATGATTCTCCCTGGGAATATTTGATGTCCTCATCTCTACAGTAGAAATGTTAATAATATCACCCTCTTAGGGCTGGAGTGAGGCTAGAAAGCAAGCAGAGGTGTGAAAGCCCTTAGTAATGTGCACTGCTCTGCAAACGCCAGCTATTTTTCCTAACTAGAGGATAAAGCATTCATCATGGCATTGATGGTCTGCTCTGCTCTGCTGGAAGTACCAGAGTGGCCCAAACATGAGAGAATCCTCAACATGAAGATTGATTTAAACATGCCTAACGGGTATGCATGATCTGAGCATACCTATCTCTGGAAATATAGAAAAATTATTTCATGTATGTCGAGGCGAATGAAAGAAATCAGAAAATCTGTTCACTTTCTTCCACAAATTAGCTATAGAGTCTTTTGTAAGTCACTTAACTTTCTGGGTCTTGTCTTTCTTATTTATAAAGCGTAAGATTTGGATTGCAGTACAGTGGGGTTTTTAAAACCATGAACCTAAATGAGATGTGATGAGTTGACCCAAAACTCAAAAGAGAGCTCATTTGATACAGTTTAGGGCCTGATCATAATCAAGAGAAAAGAGTTCAATCAGCTTCAATTTCTCAAAAAATACTGGTTTCCAAATAAGGAATATAATTCCTTCTGAGGAGAGAAAAAAGCAGGAGAGGGACATGGCATCCTGCTATGCAGTCCATGGGGAGGACACACATTTTACTTAAGGAGACACATGTTTTGTTGGCATCTTTTACACCAAGAACACTGACCCTTGTGAAGGCAATGAGGACAAGGTGATCTTTGAGAAAGAGCTTAGTGCTTGGAATGGAATGGAATGCCCAGTCAGGAAACATTGGATAGGATTTAAATGTTAAAAAAACAAAGTGTGATTTAAGTGTCAAGAATGATACGGGCCTTATTCTTCCCAATTCAGCATCTTCCCTTTAGAAGTGCATCTTGTCTCCTGTCTCTGAGCTGTGGCTGAGCATATGGGGAGAGTCGGAGAGCAGAAGTGGTAGGAAGGAGCCTGGCAACCCACAGGGACATGGAGATGTGGGAAGAGCAGTTATCAACAATCTAGTTACAAGTCAGACTTGGAGATGAAGACTTAAAGTTGAAAGGAGCTCTGGAAGTGTTCATCTGGTACCACCAAGGAGGCTGTCCTCACAGAACTCCATGCCCATCTTTGTCTTCATTCCTTGGATAATTGGGAAAACACCATATTTTATTCCATGCTGATTAAATTTTTGTTTTTATTTTTGGTTTCTCAGTGGAGGGAGGGATAATAAAGGGTAGGAAAGAAAGTTGTAAATCATTTAGGAAGAAGGCAGAGGCGCTAGAAATAGTCTGTGGAAAGAATATCATATGATGTGTTTACAAGAAGGTAAATTTTGTTGCAAGGAAAATGAGAACAAATCAATATGAGGTGAAGGAGGTGCCAAATCATAGGAAAGAGGAGAGACAGAAACATTTTTTGAACTTGTCCAAACAACTCATTATTGCACTCTCTGTGCCAAGGTCTTAAGAGTTTGTACATTTATCTATGTTTGCTCCTCGGACCACTGTATTTAGTTTCAGCATTCAGCCTCCCCTATAGATAAACTCTGCCTTATTTCTAAAATACTTATGGTACATACTGTGAAGATTATAACTGGGCATACTTTCCTATATGTAACTGAATTTGGTTTCTCCAACCTTAGTTAAAACATTTATTTTTCTCACATTGACTTCGAGATTTTTCCAAATACTTGGAGACAGCATATGCATAGACAGAGTATGGCGCACTTAATGTCAAATGCACTTGCTGCTGAAATGATCAAGAGTTAAAAGAGGCATTGCACACAAAGTCTGACATAGGGACGAGTGTCCAACTTGCTGGACTTGAGAAGCACACCGCTGATAAGTGGATGGGATTCTTCTGTACAAGTGTAGATGGGAGAGGTGCTTCATCGACAGGCGGCCTTGTGCTCTAGCAGGTCTGCCTCCAAAGATAGCTTTAAATGCACAGAAGGGACTCAGGCTTTGTAAGTCAAAGAAGATGGCAGAACAGAGAGAGATCAGTCAATATCTCAGACAGTTGGTGCCAAGAGGATGGAAGTAAAAATTGAGAGGGGCGATCTATAGCCAGGACTGGATTTAGAAGCACATTAGTAAGGAAATAAACACTGAAAATTCAGAGTGTACATGTCCAAAGGGGAGCCATCTTGGCAGAAATGGTGTCATAAAGGGTAAATGAGAAAGTCATTTCTCTACATTTATTATTGGTGTTACTACATTTTTATTGCAAATTATTCTGAAGGAGCTTAACTATGCATCTTAACATCAAATGGTAACCAGTTAATAATACAAATGTCCTCTCGTGCACAGACTGAAGTTACTTGTGTTTAATCAAACTATCTTCCAAGTATCCTCAGCTTCCTAAAAGAAATTGTTCTAAAAATAATGAATTTAGTGTACAGAACCCCACATTTGATAAAGATGCTTGCAGTTTTATCCCATTCGTTGAAATAATTTTCTTTTCCCTTGTGTGTAGAAAAGGTTTCCAGTCCCCCAAAGTAACCTAGGGACCTAGGACTTTCCAAGACAAGATTACATGTTGAGAGACTATTCCCTATAGACCTTAGACAAATAGCTGGCTCAAGTAACTTTATTATAATGTATAGTCATTGCTCTGTTTGTAATATAAGTGTGAATGGCTTTTAGCTTTATTTTAAAGATGACCATTGAGTAATGTTCTCCCTCAGGGAAACTCAGTAGCTGAACACCCCACTACTCTTGATGTAACCCTCCACGTGATTTTCTGACTGGTTATATCCAGTACAGTCTAGAAAGACCTCACTGGTCCCAAAAGAAAGGGAACACTGTGTCCTAATTCCAGGGCAGCCTAAGGGCACACACTCAGTGCCTTCCCGCAGTTAGCACCACCAAGTTTCACCGAGTGTCCATTCTCCAGGTAAGAGTGGATTCTGCTTGCTAGGGGACCCACGGGTGTCCAAAAAATTCCACTCTCCCTTCTCAAATGAAACATGGGAGTGATGAGAAACTTGAACACTGTGCTCTTCACTTTGGCTAGGGGAACTTCTCTTTTGGGCGGCTCAGACGTGGCATTAGTACTTGTGTTTTGTCCTTTCCTTTTAAGTCTGACTCTCTTTGTGAATAGTCAACTGTTTAGGGGAAAAAAAAGAAAAAACCTGTTCCAACTCTATTTATTGAACCAGATCGTCAGTCCTTAATCATACCAGTGTACGAGGACGTATTGCTGATTTCTACAGGTCTACAGGTCTGCTGCTTGAACAGAAATTTGAATACTCTATCATGGGTACCAAAAAGGCTCTATTTCACCTTTCACAGTCCCAAAGCCCTCCTGTTTATTCTGTAAAGCATTTGTTGGTTGAACAAAAGGTAAACTTAACAAAAATCTTGTTTTTCCATCACCTCTATTGCCTGATTGAGGACAGTCAACTCATATTTGACTCAGTTAATCTTTCAATATGGGATTCCACCCATAACGGATGCTGTGAAATCTCCCAAGGTTATCAACAGAGTCCAGCTTTACAAGGTGCTTCCTTGGCTTAACAACAAGGAGGAAAACAGTCTGTGCTTAGGTATTTAATTCTATTTTTATGGTGTATTTTTTTCAAAGATTTTTCAAGTGGAAATAAAGGACTTTGTAAAATAATTTTTTAAAAACCTCTGCTCTTTGCCATGGGAGATAAAATTGCAGGGAAAATACGACATGGAATACCCAGAGGAGAATGGAAGGGGCCTAATGTAAAGATACTAAAATTGGCATCCTTGTGTCTCCATCAGTGCCTGCATTCACCAAGTCACCTTAAATAATCACACACTCCAAGGAAAATGAGTGGCTTAGTATGCAAAGGCCACTTCAAGACAATCCCCCGAGCTCCTCTTCCAAGCATATTGCTGCCCTCAAGTCCATCCTGGGTAGAAATTATTCTAATTTGTAGCTTCCTCATCTCTTTTTCTATGCTGTTATCAAGTCATGATAAATCATGAATTCATGCAATTTGCCAGTAGATGATGTTATTAATGATCACATTAGCGATAACGTAGGTGAAGCGCTTATTTATGCCCTTATGGTATCAAGTGCGTTATCAAGTACTTACCATAGGCTAGACTCTGTTAAGGACTTTTTGTGCATTATTTTACTTCTCACAGCAGCACTGTGTGAAGTAGGATCAATTATTTTTTCCCATCTTAATACTTGAGAAAACTGAATCTCCGAGGGCATAAATAACTTACTGAACGTTTACATAGTGAGGGGCAGACCTGAGGGGTTAGCACAGACTGGCCGACAGGAAAGCCCCAGCTTGTACCCATCAGGCAATATTGCCAAAAAGGTAAACAGATATTTGCATTTTTAGAGTCTGTGCACACATGCAGTTTGATGGCTGCTGGGAAACGAAATATGAAAATAGCTTGGCTTGTGCAGGGCAGAAAAATGTTTATTCTATTTCCTAGGATGTAGGCTGGTGACAGAAAGTAGACCCTGGAGAACAGAAGCACTTGGCTGCAAATAAAATATCTGCATTAAATATTCAGCTTTCCTGCGGCTTTATGCGAGCACATTACCAGAGGAATAGGCAAGCTGGCAAGGGCTCAGGCTCCGTATGAGCAAATCTCTACATGGACCCTGTTGAGAGCCTAGTACATTGCCAACTGGTCGGATCCAGAAGAGGGGCCAGGAGCATACAGTTTTCTGGGAGCCCTTGCTGTTGCCTCAATGTTTAGAACTTGATGCCAATCAGACCTGGGCTCTGGATTGCTGTGCATTGATGTTGGTTAGGTTCATACAGCTACTTCTGTGCAGGACCAGTCAAATGCAAGAAAAACGTGAACTCTCCAGGTGAGCTAGATGCCCACACTAGGAGCTGAGTAGCTCTGCTGTTGCTTGGGTGGTAGGTGTGTTTATTTCCCCTGTGATATCTGGGCAAGTGCCCAGGTCCAGGCCTCTGGCTCGGGAAACAGAGGGAGTCAGAGGGAAATTACCAAAGGGCTGGCTCCAGCCAACGGTTTCTGCTAGCAGCTATTTGATCATCACAAACATAAAGGTGGGGAGAGCCAAATTCATTTTGTAACTGGAGTTCTTTGGGTGTTCAGTCTCTTTGTAATAGACTGTTAATGTGATTAAAATGGAGGCATTTAGACTTAAACAGTTGTTGGAATAAATTAGAGACATCAAAATTGGCAGAGCTTAGATTTTGAAGAACTCCATTCTCTCAGCTCTCCCTGAAATTTAATCACTCTAATATCAAGCTATTTTTCTTCGTGATGTGAAATTTGTCAGTGAGCAAAAGCAACAGGGTCACAGCTTCGAAGAGGAATTCGTTGCATTTTGGCAGAAGAATGATGGAGAGTCTAATACCTAAAGATGCTTCTTCCAAAGGACCTAAGAGAGAGCAGCTATTAATTATTCAGATTACTGCAGGGGGGATGGAAGAGGTTGATGTGTGTATGTTTGTGCGTGAGTGCATGCATGCAAGTACAAGTACACAGGAACTGAAGCCAATTTGGTGAAATTAATTTTTTATGCAATCTGCTATCTTTAAACCCTTTTCCATTGGCATTTCCAAAGCAGCAGCAGCAAAAACTCGAACAGAAGAATAACCTTAAACATGCATGTGACACAAACAGACACACAGAGAAAGCATGCAAAGAATGGGGATGTGGGAGATGCTTGTGTATTTCTACACACATGCACACACACACACGTGTGCACAACGACATTTTGGTTGCCTGCACAGCAAGTGGAAAGCAACTTGGTTGAGTCAAGTTAGCCATGTCTTGAGGCTCTGATATGTCTCGGGCAGTTCTGGGTGGCTTAGAGCCAAATCTTTGAAGACAGCAAATTCAAATGTTTCTCTGAATAGTATTTATACCTCAGATTTCTAGATTTTTTCTTTATTTGTCTCTATATCCTCAGACTCCTTAAATCTAGTCAGAAAGGACTAGAAAATAGATGATTGACTTATTGGCCTTTGAATTAATAAGAGCTTCTAGACTAGCTATGTCCCAAAGAAGCTTTCTTCTCTTCCTCCAAACACACACACACACACACACACACACACCCCACACACACACAAACACATACAAATACACACACGCACACACACACACACACACACACACAAACATGCACGCAGAATTATCTGCTGTTCTATATATGTATATCTACCAGATTAGAAATGGCATTTATTTTCAGGGTACTTTAAAGATTTTCCTGCAGGTCATCCAAACAGTAGCTTTGGAAAAAAAATCATAAATGACCACATTCAGATTGTTTTTTGAATGATGCCCTTGCTAACCATGAAAATAAGTTCTCTCTGGTATGCCTGGGGCAGTACTAAAAAAGAATCAGGCAGTGGCCTTAATTAAAATCCAGTTTTAGAGCTAGGGGAAACTTAATAAACTGTGTCTTTTCTCTGAGGTCATGGCTCTATCCTCAAGAAGGTTATAGCAAATAATATTTAAGGGAGGAAATGATCACATGTAAGACATGTACTGGGAAGAGAGCTTCCATGTCCACTACTCCTGCACATGCTAGGGAAGAAAATGGAGCCTTTATTTCCTATGATGTATCAATATTGGACTTTTTACATAATCAGGCAAAAGGCAGAGTGGGCTACAGACCTGGGGAGCTTTTCATTTTAGGCCTAATTCTGTCTAGTTTCTGACCTCAGACAAGTCACTTCCCCTATTCAGGATTCTTATCTGTAAAATTAGGATGATCTTATCGACCTCCATACCATTGTTGTGGAAAGGAATAAAGAAGATTCTTGGATGTGAACATATTTTGGAATTCACAAAGTGCTTTACAAATATAATCCCTGATGTTGGGCAGAAGAAAACTAACGCATGTGAATAGAAAGGGCAGAACTTTCTCCTAGTGAGGACGAGGCTCCTGCAAAGGCAGAAGGGACTGGCTGCCTCTACTGAAGGCACGTGGCATGAGATGGAGCTACAAGTGCCTTTTCCATCTCCGTCTCCCAAGTGGCCACTTGGTTTGAGTGCCCACAAGGTCAGTGTGAGTTGAATTTCCAGTCCGCTGATGTGTGTTGATGTCACCGTTGCTGAGAATCTTGTTTTGCCCCCAGGGATGATTTGACATGCTTTTCTGCAGAGTCTGAGTTCCTGATCTTTTCCCCTTCTTCATGCTAATGTAATGAAAACAGGATTATTTCGTAATGATCCAAAGCCCTAGTTAACTCTCCAGCCATAATTGTGGGTCTCTAACCTCAAAATCCACACTGAAGTCTGTCACTGGTGGAGCATTCTAACTAGATCCTAGGACTGCAGTGGAGAGGAAGAACTTCAAGGAAAAAAGATCTTATTTTAATTCATATTAGAACTTGTCCACAAAGGAAAAGAGAGTTACTCTTGGGCCTCAGATGCTAACAGGAGCAAGATTCTTCCAAGAGGAAGAAATCTCAATTTTTTTTTTCTAAAATGTTACCAGCTTTTCCAATTACTAGCCTGTTCAGTCCTCAACATCCCAGATAGTAGTCTTTCTATAAATAGCTTATCTCGTTACATTCCTGTTTTTTCTCTGTCTAAATGGTTTTGTGCTTCATCCTTGCCTGCTGTGCATAGATTCCGAGACTCAAAGTCAGCTTTGTATTTTCATCCTTTGGCATAAGCAGAGCACAGAGTGGAAATGAAGAGGCTGAAGGCAGTGATTGCCTTGCTACAGCCACCAACAAGAACCCTATATGCTACCTGTCCCAGTGACCCCAAGGGGCCAAAATAAATGACACATTTGTCAGGAACATGAATGACCTAGGTAAATTATAAACCTTGGATAAACACATCGTATATACGTGTACATGAATATGCATCTGTATATATATGTAACATACATATATATGCATGTATACATGTGTACATGTATTTGCATATATATACATACATATTCTTTAACTATGAATATGTTAAAAACTTTAAAAAGTAAGGAAGACAATGAGTGCCATCTCGTGGAGAGAGCTACCACTACATTTTTCAAATTATCTTTACAACAAATATTTTTTAAACGCCAAACCAATATTCCTTGAAATAAAAACTTCCTGCCTACCTTTCCAAGTTATTTGTCCAAATTCTAGTGTGCCCACTACATACACAATGTCATGGTCCAGTGTGCCAGGATACACCTTAAGGAATGAACTGTGTTCATGGAAATGGGTGTGGTGTTGAGTCAGTAGAAAATGCATTCATTACTGACCCCCACTCAGGCAAAAGTCTCACAAGTTATGACATCGGTGGTGAAATGGTCATGGACTCCAGGACTCACAGTGTTTTATTCATCACACCGTCTTGTGACCTGTCCATGTTGCTGCAGCCATCATTTTCCACAATGTAATCCCAACACATTGTTCACACTTTCCACGTGCAAAGCTCAGTTGACCCTAAAATAGCATTTTACTTTCTCTCAATAAACTGGCATCACAATCTAGTAGGGGCAGTAGTAATGCACTATTGAATCAGCTGCCTGAGATACACACATACATGAAATGCCTTTCACACTCGCTGCATCCAGATAGGCAAGAGTGAACTTCTTCCCGGTGCACACATGACTAGGGTTACAGGTTCTCATCCCAGGGCGGGTGAGAGCCCATGATGAAGCAGGGTTTCTGCTAAAAACTACATGAATACGGGTAACCAACAGGATCTAGTCATTCAGCACAGGAGAAGAAAGTATTTTTGTAGCTTTCACACAAATAAGGAATACAGAAGGGTAGCCGCATCAGAGTTTTTGGCAATGAGTGAAAAAACTAAGAGTAAAAATAGATTGTATGTATCATTTCATTCACTCATTCAGCAAATATAAAGTGTTGCATGTATTGTCTGCACTACCAATAATGCAAGAGCTCAAACCAGGCAAGAATCAACAAAGCTCCCTACCTTCAAGGGGATTCTTGTGGGATTACAGACAATAAATAAGTGAAACAGTCTGTTTGTTAGAGGATGATAAGAACTCAAGAGGAAAAAGCAGAGAGGGGGAGAGGGAACCCTGAGGGGGAAGTTTTGCAATTTTACATAAGGTGGCCAGGGAAAGACTCATGAAAAAATAACATTTGTGATGAAACTTGGAGAAGGGAGCAAGGTTTGCAAATATGTGGGGCAAAAAGCAAAGAGCCTGAGGCATGTCTCACATACCAAGAGATATATTTCCAAGCACCAGGTGCTGGGCTAGGTTCTTGTTCACCCTATACCCTCTCCACCTCACTGCTACAAACTCCGTTTTACAATCCAGCACGCCAGGAGATTACCCAGAGTGCCAAGCTGGCAATTGGTGAATTTAGATCAGTACCCAGCCTAGCCCTGGGCTAGATGCTTTTAACCTATTAAGCCCAGTAGCTGATCCAATGGGTCTCTGTTGGAGGTGAGGGAGGAGGAGTTATAGAAAGGATGTTGTTAGGGGCAGAGTCTAGAAATACCTAAGGATCTTTTTGGGGGGGGGGGAGGGAAACAATTGATGCTTTTCCTACAGACCATGTTCTTGTCATAAGACCAAGGAATAGAATATTAATGTATGACCTCATATTCCACATTTTCATATTTAAATTGGACCTTATAAATAAAATCGAGTATCATACCAGCTGTGGACCTGTAACTTCAATTTCCAACCCTGTGATGCCCCACTTGAGGTCATGCAGAGTTCCTGAAGGGGAATATGAGGAAAATAAAGTATCTGTGTGCCTATCATACCACAGGAACTGACCCTCATCCCACCACATCAGATGGGCTGGGTATTGGATTTATGTTCAGTGTGTAGAAGCAGTGGACACCAGCCCATCAGCGCATGCTCAGAGCAGAGATACCACAGAGTAGCACATGGTCCTCCACACTCCATTCACGGCATGGCAGGAGACAGCCCTGCACACAGCTCACACTATAGTCATTTGGCATTGGGACAGGTAGCACTGGCTCCCAGGAGGAGTTTCTTTTACCCTGAGCTGGGAACAATCCGAGCAGGGTAGTGGCTGAAGTAGACTGTTCACCTGGTGTTGGCGCTGCTCCCTAAGGACTGCCTGTTACACCCCTCGTGTTTTCCTGATCTGAAAGCCACTTTTTGTGTTGGTCAGGATGTGTCCACTTGTTCAGCAGTTTTCTCATGCAGCTGCTTCACACGCAGATCTTTTTCTCTCAAATTCCTTTAAAATTAGTCCTTTATCCTTAAAATTAAAATCAATTAAGTTAAATTTAAAAGACATACATTTAAAAATCCTCAGAGAGGGAGTTTTCTATTTATGCTGATGGTATTTCATCAAATATATTTCTCAGCTTTGTTTTAAATCGGAGTATAATGGATTTACAATATCGTGTTAGTTTTAGGTGTACAGCAACGTGATTCAGTTATATATAGATACACAGATATTCTTTTCCAGATTCTTTTCCATTATAGGTTATTACAAGCTATTGAATATGATTCCCTGTGCTATACAGTAGGTCCTTGTTTATTTTATATCTAGTAACGTGTATCTGTTAATCCCAAGCTCCTAATTTACCCCTCCCCATCTTCCCCTTTGGTAACCATAACGTTGCTTTCTGTCTGTGACTCTGTTTCTGTTTTGTAAATAAGTTCATTTGTATTACTTTTTAGAGTCCACAAATAAGTGATATCATATGATATTTGTCATTCTCTGTCTGACTTACTTCACTTAATAGTTTCTGAGCTGTTTGAGATTTTTTAAATCTTGGTGGTAGAGGGGAATGTTCTGGTCCTGATGAAACATAATTAGTCATGCAGGAAAATGGCTGAAGTTAAGTGATAGGTGCACAGGGGCTTATTCTATCATCCTGTATTTTTTGCATATGCATGAAACTTTCCAAAATAAAAATTAAAAAATTTTGCCCACATATTATCTTTTTGTTTATACCTAGCCTTAGTCATCTCATCTAATAATACAGCAAAAAATTTGCCCAGTGTTTTGCTGAAATCAAGATACATATTGTCAGAAACATTCCTCTTAGTTAATTGTCTGTCAAGTTTTCAGAATTCCTCCAAAATTGGAATTAAGCATTAAAAAAATTAAGAGAAAAAGAAACTTTAAAAGATTATCAAAATCTCTGTTAGTTTGGTTTCCAATCTTGGCCATAACTTTGTCACATATAATAGTAATCCTTTGTACTGTTATTACTGCCATAGTGTCAACATTGTACAATTCATGTATGTTTGGGGAACTTGATTGTTAGCTAAGCTGAGTCAAAGGATGAGCCAGCTCGTCCATCTATGACGAGAGCTGAAGGTCATTGAGTGCAGAGACATCAGTGGGAATATAATGAGAAGGAGCCATATTTACCAGAATTCCTCCAGGGAGAGGGAGTTACAAGAGCCACTTTGATAAGGCTCAGGGGTGAAAATAAAGACTTTGAGACTCATGCTCAGGTTACAATAAAAAAAAAATCTCTAACCTGCTTCGGAGGCTAGTGGGTCAGGGAAGGGCATGGTGCATACCTGCAGAGTGTTAATCTCGTCTGGGGTAAGAACTAAATTACTCAGAACTGTGCCACACAGCTGGGAGCACCCCTCCTTCTCGGCCCCACCCCACAGAACATATCACCTCTCTCCTCAATACGTGTTGCACAAATATTTTTAAACCATCAGTTTGAAGGGGCAACAAATTATTGTCAGCCCTGGGTCTCAGGATTTAATCTGCAGAAATTAAAATTATAACCAGATTATCAGAAAGTAAAGAAACACTTTACTAACACTTTTAAGATCTAATTCTCAGAACGATTTCACTTAATTTTGCTTCAGAAATTGTAAACAATACATGATCAGACTCAGATCATCTTAACCACTCAAAGGTCAAAGACTTAGGGAAGTGCACCACTGAAAAGAAGTGAAATGCCAAAGAAAATGGATGGAGCCCCAGCTCTGGGACACCCCCGGACACACCCAGGGCAAAGAGAGCCAACCCCGTGCAGCCAAAGTATCTACAAGGACTGTCTCCACTGTTTTCCACGAGCGTTGTAGACACAGTTGCTGCAGACACAGAGAACATCAAATTCCACTAACTAGCTCCAGGTTAAGAGAAGGGCAAATACAGCCATGAGAGTGGTTGGAAACGTTTAATGAGGGTTTTTTTGTTTCTTTGTTTGTTTTGTTTTTTGTTTTGGTGTCTTCCAGAAGGCAGAAATGTGACAGACCTCCACATCTCTCTCATCAGGCCGTGGAAAACGTTTAATAGTCTCCTCTTATTAAACAGGAAAGGTTAGCATTTAATAGTTAATGAAGGCAAGGGAATCTCAACAGATAAGAGCCGAGTCTGCACAGGCTGCGTTTGGACAATTCCAAATCCTCTTATCTCTTCTCAGACAGGCTGCTGTTTGCAAGATATTGTTTTAAGCAGAGGGAAGACAGGCGCAGACGCATACACAGGGAGAGCCACTATCTTTTCAAACGGATGCAGAATACATGAAGAGGTGCTGCCTGGCAGTTTTATGGGGTGCTACAACAACATACTGTATTTCCCCTCTGGATTCAATACACTGATCCTCTGGCATTTAAACTTTAAAATATGTACAGCATTGTGGACATATGGTAAGATTCCTACCTTCCTTTGCTGCTTACACTGTTCTGTGATTTATATTGTTTTATAGCCAAGTGGCTTATGGTACTCATATAAGGAAATGTTCTGAGCTGAAACCTAGGAGGAAACGGAGAGGCATTCAGCTAACATGCTCAGGGTTATTCAAAAGTACCTTGCCCCACTTTAACTCCCTCCCCCGACCTGTTATGTCTTTCTCTTGGGACAAACCTAGCTCAACCTCTCTAACTCCCTAAAAGTCCCATCAACACAGATCATAATTTACTCCTTCCGTGGAAGATTTCCCCATCCCTTCTTGACAATATCCCCACCCCTCCACTGGGGATTGGATGTAAAAAATGCCTCTTGCCCCGGCTATTTCAGTGACCATCCAAAATGTAAGCTCTGCTTCCTCTGTCCTCTCCCATCTTTTCATTCCCAGACACTTCTGTGCTCCGCCCTCTTACTCAACTTCCCCCACTCCCTCCCCTACGTTTCTTCTGTGTTCTCTCTTGTCCTACATCCACGGCTCCCCTTGCCCTCAGCTCCATCACTGAACATGCCCTCCACATCCTTGCCGCAGCTGGTGCTTGACTCCCCTAATGACATTCTTCCTCCCAAGTAGAATCCGCCAACTCCCCAAATCCAGTAACTTGGGTAGCATACTCCTACCCTCAAGGCTACTTTCAGGCCATAAGTCCTTCTCTCTCATGTAAAAATCCTTGCTCTTTGGGGACTTGGGACATTCAACTAAATGTCTCTCCTCATCTCATTCCTTTCCCAGACTCCTGTCTCCCCCTTGTTCTTTGGAAGCACCTGGCTCGCAGCCTTATTCTCCATCATGCGGTACTTTCCCACTCACCCCGATCACTCACGCAGCACCCTGGCCTCTTGAATGTTTGATCTTCTCAGGTCGAATAACCTTCAACATCCCCCACTCCAGCTCCTCACTCTCATGATCCCGCACTCACCCAGACCCTTTTCTGATGGCAGCATCCTATGCTTTCAGCCTTCTCAGCCCATGAGACCCACAGCTTCGGTTTTTCAGCTGTAACACCCCTGAGTCCTCCCACTATTCTCCCGGCTTTCTGTCTATCAGCTCCTCCATCCAACTTAGACTCCACTGCTTTCTCATCCAACTTAGACTCCACTGTAAATCACTTCAGTCACTTTCTTTTAATGTTCTTGCCTACCTGTTCTCCCTTTTCACTTGCCCAGCTGAGTCCCAACCTTCGATCAATCTAGCTGTAGTTCTTCCCAGTTCCTACCTCGCAGGACTGGCGATTCTGGTGAATATTACACAGCCAAATGCACTGGTGCTGCTCAAATATTAGGGTCTCCAACCTAATACTCGTCTTTTTTTTTAGTATTTGCTTTAAATATTGGCTCCCTTTTCTCTGATTCCATGATAGGTCACCCCTGCTTCTAACGAGACAGTTTTCAGGTCTAATATGAGTTCCCATCAAGTTGCTGTCTAGTCTGAAGGGCCTGGACTCACGCTAGATCATCTGCACGACTTTGATAGTCTGCTATGAGCCATTATGTTTTGTACAGTAGAGGGGGGTGATAATATATTTCTCATTTTCAAGTTCACAATGAGGACTTCCCTGTGGTTCTCATCTACTCCCTATTCTGCCGTGAGCCAGGAGTACAGTGGGGCAGAACTTACTAATTATTGTTAACATTCGTATTCTTACATATCAGTGAATAACTCTAAAATCCCATTTGGTTACTTTGACTTCCTGCATAATTCTATGCTCTTTTCCCTTCTGTGATTTGAATTTCCTTGAAGTCTCTGCTCTGTTCTCATGGATCTCCATGGCCCATTCAGCCCCATCTCCATCCTAAGGAAAGAGAAAGTCAGTTTCTTGTTCTTTTCAAATTTGAACAGTTTTAGGTTTGTAATAAAATTGAGAAGAAGTACAGAGATTTTCTACTTACCCCTCTGCCCCCACATATATGTAGCATCTTCAATTATCAAAGCATTCACCAGAATAGTACATTTTTTTAAAAAATTGAAGTACTGTTGATTTACAATGTTGTGTTAGTTTCAGGTGTACAGTATAGTGATTCATATATATGGTCTTCTTCAGATTCTTTTCCATTATAGGTTATTACAAGATATTGAATATAGTTCCCTGTCCTTTAGTGCAGTTTTTTAAACAAGAATGATACTTTGTTGACACATCATAATTACCTAATGTCCATAATTTACCTTAGGTTCACTCTTGGTGTTGTATATTCTATGGGTTTGGACAAATGTATAATGATATGTACACATCATTAAAATACCATATAGAGTGTTTTCATTGCCCTAAAAACCCTCTATGCTCTGCCTGTCATTTCTTCCTCCACCCCAAGAATCAGTTTTCGTTCTTGTATAAGATTTCACTCATGTGATATGTGAATTTAAGCTACTTCCTTCCTGTTTAATGCTCTAACTGCTTCAGTGTGAAATAGAATAGTTGTCACTGCAGCCCAAAGTATTGGTTAAAGTGCTCTGATTCTAGGGTAAAATTTAATTTGCAAGCAATTTTTAAATTTTACTTTTAGAACCAAATTATGCCTCTCATTCATTTTACAGGAATAAATCCTAAATAAATCTGCTTTCTGCATTCTTTGATGTATTATATTCCTTATATTTGAAACATAAGCATAAAAACTAAAGTTAGTGTGTTTTGCTGTTTAAGAAGAATTCTGCGCTTCAATTTTTTTTTGACTAGAGACTTAAAGTCTTTTTCCTCTGAATTACCTGAACAAAATGCACTCTAGTCTGCTTTTAAATATCTAGAATAAAATACACATCACTGAGTTATAACAGCTAATGTATATCGTCTGCCTTATTAACTAGTTTAATGATCAAGAGGGATATTTCTTCTCCAACTTCAATTTGCTTGCAACAATTCACAAATGATAATAATAGTTCCTGTGCTAACCATCATATCTCATCACCAGTCCAAGGATTATCTCCATTTTAATTATGAATTGAGAGAAAACGAGAAATCAAAAAGATCATACAATAAGTTGTTTGACTGAGATTTTAAAACAGGGTCATCAGTACCTAAACACTAAACATTACCACTTACAAGAAGTCAGGTTAAAAAAAAATGCAACGCTGTTTCCAGCATGTTTCAAACACCCATGTTATGTCCCCTATGCCTCCCATGTCTCACTGGTCCATCAAGTTCCACTGAGTTAACTGGTTCTTCTGGGTCATGTAGATATTTCCCAGCTGAAGAATGATGAGTTTTGGGGGTTGGGTTGGGCCAGTTTTAGCAAAGAAGAGGCGGGGTTGTGGTTGATTTGCCAGTGATGTGTGGGATGAACTGCCCGGGAAGCACGCATGCTGTACACAGTAGGGAAGTTCTGAACGGGACCCATCTCGTGAAATGTGGAAGGAACTGACAAACGTGCCGGATGGACGGACAGATAAACACAAAAGGCTGCGTCATCTTAGCAGAAAGGAGGAAGTCAGGATGATTCACAAGGACAAGGTCACTGATTTGAAAGCATATTTTTGCTTGACAAGAAAGTTTGAGAAAAGAAACACCACACTGTTTAATTTTATTTGTATTGTAATACAGAAAAAGCATTCACAGAAGCATTTAATAATTTAATCAATGATTTAGAGCTATGAATCAATACATGGTATGCATCAGAAGGCAATCAGATGGCACCATTTCTCATTTAAATAAAACAATTTTATTTTGCTGCAGTGGTTTTTAAACAACATTGTGGATTTTAAACTAGAATTCAGAATCACCCCAGAAGGACTAAAACACATCATTATTTGACTCTAAACTCTTGTATGCCAATTCCCCACCTTGCTCCCAGAGCTATTTTTCTGAAATACAGGTCAGCTTGAAGAACTTTCCTCCTCAAAAACCTGCAATGGCTTCCCACTGCCTACGGAGTCCGTTTCTCACAGAGTGCCCCAAATTCTCCATCATATACCACCTTTTTACCTCACCTGGTGCATCACCCAGAGCATCTCTGAATTAATCATGAACTTCCTCCAAAGCTTTGCTCAGGCTGTTCCTGTAGCTTGTTTTGCCTTCCTCATTGCCCTGCATTTTAAGATCCTTTAGTCCACGTTCTCCTACACCCTCTCTGTGAATCCTCAGTGCTCCAACCTGAAGTGCCCTGTTCCTCCGTGGAACTCCAAGCTCTGTTACACGCACACAGCTACTACATACTGCTCGCTGTGGTTATTTGAATTCTTGTCTAATCTCCCCTGCATTACAATCAACTTTCTTGAATCCCTTATGCCAGTGATTCTCAAACTTTAGCAAGCATCGGAATTACCTGGAGGCCTTGTCAAAACACAGATCGCTAGGCCCCCACTCCAGAATTTTTGATTCAGTAGTTCTAAGTGGCGCCCAAGAATCCACATTTTTAATACGTTTCCAGGTGACACTGATGCTCTTGGCCAGGGGACCCCTGCATCATAGCTTACACATAGTATGCTCAACAAGTACTTACCGGATCACTGAGTAGGTGATATAGCCATACTCACTGACTGAAAATTTAGACGGTGTTTTATTAAGACGTTTAGCATTGTGTATAAGAATATAAATGGTCATGGTTTTCACTTAAGAATAGATAGGAGAGTAGAGATTATATGATCTCTAAAAGTGGACAAATTTAATGTGTAAGTGTCATTCAAATAGTTCTCGGTATGTTAGGGACTTTGAAAGTAGCTGATAAAACACATGGAGAATGAAGATCTTTCTGCAGGGAACCAAAAGGAGAGGAAATTGCAAATTTCCCTCAAAGACTCATGGCAATCTAAGGAGTTTCCACTTTACCCACAGCAAACAGGAAATCAGAAAGGTCACATAGCAAGGACGTAGCAGGACTGGAGCTCCATCCGGTGTTTATTCTCCTGCGCTCAGCTGCTGTGCGTACAGTTCCTTCTCAGAAGCAATAGCATCGTCTGTGGAACTAAGTAAGAGGTACTGAGAAAATATCAAGTTCACACCCAGGACAACAACCAAAAAATTCCAGTTTATTTTTAATGAGTTAGAATGAGTAGTGTCTACCCCTCAGTATTCCCTGGACGCTACTCATTTTATACCTCCTATGCCAGGACATCGAATTGTCTGGTCAAGATCCAAAGCTCAGTGATACTAACCTTTTCCCTCCCTCCTTCCTCCCTTCCTCCCTCCCTCCCTCTCTCTCTTTTTCCTTCTTTCTTTCTTCCTTTCTTTGCCTTTCTTCCTTTCTTTGCCTTTCTTTCTTTCTCTCTCTCTCTCTTTCTCTCTCTCTTTCTCTCTTTCTCCCTTTCTTTCTCCCTTTCTTTCTTTCTTTCTTTCTTTCTTTCTTTCTGTCTTTCTGTCTTTCTGTCTTTCTTTCTCATCATACACGTGGCTGCTACACATGGTTCTTTTTCTCTCTTTGGGGGAATCTGAGATATTAAAGCTGCTGCCACCCAGAGGTCAGAAGAAGTCAATGAAACTGATGAGTTACCAGAAAATGAGTCTATAGGTGGATGAGAGAATTATGAATTTCTAAACATCGTTTATATCCTCTCAGAGACAGAAAAAAATAAGACAGATCTCAGTTTCCTTTATGACAATCAAATGAGTTATTCCTGGGCCCAGACGACTTTCTGTTGTAGGGAAAGGGTAGGGTGGAGGCAGCGCAGAGTAGCCTTGTCCCTGGAAAGAGAGCTTCAGCATCACCTGGGAACGTGTTAGACGTGCCATTTCGCAGGCTCCACACCAACATACCAAGCCAGAAACTCTGGGAGTGGTGCCCAGAAATCTGTATTCCAACAAGGCCTTCAAGTGATTCTAATGCAAGCTGAATTTTAAGAATAACGGTTAGTGTTTAGTTATCAATAAACTGGGCAATCCTCCAAACTACAATTTTTTTGTCAATGACTATCACCAAATCATAAGCAAATTGTGCTTTGGGCCAAATTCTGTAGATATTCCAGAGTGGTTTTTGACGGCAGAGTGTCTTCATCTTAGGAGAGATTTTAGGAGAATGCAAAAGCTTGGGTATTCTTCTTTGTGTATTTGTTGTTATTTTAAAATTTTGTTTTGTATTGACTGTACATTTGAGAACAAATATTTAAATTATAGTATGAAAAAAGGCTTTGTTATAGAAGTTTAGAGTTGAAGGTTCCCTTGAAGTATCATCAGATCTAATCCTTATTTTGGAGTTGAAAGAAGAGGCTTAAATGGTTTAGGTGACTCCCTGGAATCTCAGAGCACTGTTAATCCTATTACTTAACTTCTGTCTTCCGTGAGGCACCTCACTTTCACTGGGTTTGTGCATAAGAAAATGTGAGATAAATAGTATAATAATAACAACAATAAGGAAATAGTATCGTTCTTTTACTGTGGTCATCATATACCATACCTCTATAAATCAGTGCCTGGGTGCATTATTTCCAAATAGTCATTCGGAGTGTCTCTTTTTCGGTCTTTTTTAGTTTACAATTTTTTTTTGCCTCTTTAGCCAGTATTTCTGCAGATTTTATTGCATGATATTTTAATTTAACTTAAAGATTTGCAATTTTTAATTCAAGTTTATAAATGTTTTGAGGTCATGAACTACTCTGAGTTCTATTCCTGAAATATTCTCTGCCCCTAATACACACACCACGTCATTCTGCATCTAATTGCAGAATACTCCCAGGAACCCTTAGGGTGTCCGTGGAGTCCAAGTTAAGTATTTTGAGAAGCTCATTTAACACTGGGATGAAGAAACATCCTTTCCAAATTATCCTTTTAAACTAAAGACTTTCTTTAGGATATTTTTTTGTTCCTCCATGAATTCCATATGAATAATTGCCACCCATTTTCCCTCATCTTCATCTCAGATGCCTCAAACTCAGCCCTGTATTTAACAAATGGCCAGCAACAGGGCCTCAGGGGCAGATCCCCCAGTGTTTGTCTTCCATAGACATTCTCTCTCCTTCTCCACAAGGACCTGCCCGCCACACCACGCTGGCACTGTCAATATTATTGCAGGGTGGGGGCAAGCTCTGGAAGGCAGTTTTAATCTGCCTCATTGTACCAGAGATAAGTAGAATGTGCAACTCGCTGCTGCGTGCTGGACATACAGATGCAGTCAAAATTTTATGCACATTTGGAAAGCTAGCTTATTTTAGGATTCTGTTCCGAAATGAGTCATTGGAGCTTCTGTTTCTCATGCTCTCTCTCTCTCTCCTTTGTGGCTCTGTCTCTCAGAATGATAAAATTCCCAACTAGCAGCCACAGAGAGCAGATTCGTTTAAAAACTGTTCTAGCAAAACAGCTCATCCAGTGAGAGCGCCAAGGGACATGCCACAATAGATTTACAGTTTGCACAATAAATAAAGGGGCAGAGAAGCCTGAAGGGGAGGGTTTGAGGTGAGCACAGAGGATGCCCCAGAGTGGTGAGGATTGAGGGGTCCACAGAGTCAGTAAATACTAAGACAGTCACAGCGCCAACCATCTGATATGTACACAGACATTCGAGAACAAACATCATGTGATAAGGAGGGCCCAGGTAAAAAGGAGACGATGTTACTCAGGTGTAGTTACTCTAGAATTCACGAGCATAGATCGACTGACTGATCACATTAAACCACAAAGCAAAATTTAAAAGATTCATTGTGAATCCAGGCATTTAAGATGGGGTGGGTTAGGCAGTTACCTGGACAGGAAAGCAGACGGTGGGGCTTGGCTGGGAGGGAAAAGCACATCAGGTGGGTCCTGCCAGTGCCGGGGTGATGGCAGTGGCGGGAACATTCAGGAGGTCTGAAGAGTGGGTGGATCTCCATAAATCAGGTCTATTTATTTTTTTCTCAATATGCTTCCTAATTTTCTATAAAAATTTTCAAGAGGAAAGGTTCATTACTGACTAGGTTGAAAAAAAAAATTGGTGCTATTTGAAATCCTTTTGTGGAAAGTTCAGAATGACCTGGTAGATAATGAGTGACCATGTAAAGTGGGATCCTAAATAAACAGTTAATGGTTTGAAATATGAAAATTATTTTAAAATCTTATATAAATCTAGGAGACCATTTTTCCAAAGGGCCTCCTTTTAAATTGAACCGTCATCTAGTAAAATGTCACGGGATTTGTAGCCGATCAGCTTTAATACGCATGTTTGGGATAACGATGTATAGCTAATGTGTTCATTATTCACGACAACAGGACCTGCACCATTTTAATCTTCGTTATCCTCTGTTGACATTGGCTAATTTATCTGCAGCAGGGCTCTGAGCAGTGCAGTGTTATTTCTGTTACTGGGCAGGCAGAGGAATTAATGCAAGGTGAAAGGCTTTGATTCTCCAGGGTCCCATTTCTCAACGCTGATCCAGCAGAAATATCAAGACAAACTGTTGACTGTGAGCAAACAGAAAGGTAAAATGTTTGCCCGTTTGATTGGAAAGTGTTACTGGTGTTTACTTACCCTAGAAGGCTTAAATGAAGCAGGGATCTGGAAACACCTAAGAGCCCCATATGCATTTCTGCTTTAACGCTCCAGTTACAATGTAGACTCTGCTACCTATGGACAGCACCAAAGAGTTCCTCACGTCCTTCCCTCTAGGGAGACAGAGGCAGCTGCACTTTGCTGTCCTTAGAGTTCTCTCTTCTTATTTAAAATTCCACCTTTCTTGACCTTTTTTTGGACGTTTTTATTTGGCGTGCCTAAAAGTGGAATTAACCAGAAGTGGTTGATTTTGGAGGCTCTGCGAGAGCCGTAGCTAGGATATTAAGATTGTGTAACTCTTGATCCTCTATGGACTCAAATCAGTCTTTTGGCGTCTTCCTGTATTGGCTAATCCAGCTTCAAAATATAGGGTCTCAAGTAGGTTGTGGTAGTTTTCATGGTTTCACCATTTACTAATTATGTAAGTTTGGAAACTTGAGCCAATTGTTTTGTTTAAGTTTTAGTTTCCTCATCTATAAAATGGGAGCATTCCAATTGAGGCACTTAAATCATGCTTAGCTCATACCTAAGCATTAAAAAATGGTGAGAGAAAAAAATACCATAAGTAAAATCTAAAAAAAAATACAAATGAACTTATTTACAAATACCTATATGTGGAATCTTAAAAAAAAAAGACAAAATGACTTATTTACAAAAAAGAAACAGACTCACAGACATAGAAAACAAACTTACAGTTGCCAGTGGGGTTATAGGGGTGGGAAAGGATAAATTGGGAGCTCGAGATTTGCAGGTACTAACTAAGATATATATATATATAAAAAGATAAACAACAAGTTCATACTGTATATGCACAGGGAACTATATTCAATAACTTGAATATCTTGTGTAACTTATGATGAAAAAGAATATGAAAATGAATATATGTATGTTCATGTATGACCGAAGCATTATGCTGTACACCAGAAATCGACACTACATTGAAAACTGACTATATTCAATAAAAAGATATGTAAATAAAAATTAAAAATAGTGAACTACTATTTATTATTTCAGAGCAATTATAATTTGATAATTAAATGTATAAAAGAAATTGTATCTTTTTATCAGGCTAATAGATTCTCTTGAAGCTTTTTGAAAAATGTTCATAATTTGTTTTATTTTCTACTCCTAGAAGGAAACTAAGACCTTCCTTAAGGAAAAAAAAGGGCTTACATATGGTTCCCTAGATCCATTTCAATTTTGTGAACAGCAGCAAACCAGCATCTCCCCAGCTCTGCACTATCTCTGCCTATTCTGACTTCCTTTTCTGAAGTTCTCCTTCAAAAAAAGCTACTGACACTTTCTTATATCTTCTCAGTCTTTCAAAGTCATCCCTCTGGATGACCTTGGACGTTGTCACCACGCTTTTTCTGCCATTTCTTTTCAGTCCACATACTTTCTGGAAGTTAGACATACATAAAAACGAAGCAGGGCTGTCCACAAGAAATCTTAACAATGGTTGGAAGAGGAGGGTCACTGAGGGGACAGAAATAGTTCACCTTGATCCTGGCAGAGGAGAGAAGATCTTCAAAAACGAGTGCCTTACATTTAGCTGAATTCTCCTTGGCTTGTCTCCTTTTTCCTTTTTGGAACAGTTCTTGTCTGAGTTGTTTCTCTTGAGATGGTGCCACCAGAGAGGCACAGCAGTGACGAAACTTTTATTAACTCTGGCACAGGCCTGACCACAGAGCAGAAAACTCTTTCAATGCTAGGAAGCAGATGATGGTTGGGAAAAATAGAGATATGAGAAGCGGGAGGGGAGGAGAGATGGGTAGTTGAATCGACTGGCGGCCCATTCCAGTTCGTGTTTTATCCCCATGAAAACTCAGAGACACATAAGCTAGGCTGTGACTTTATTTTAAGGCCTTAAGTCAATTGGTTGATTTTCCTAAGAGATGGTGTAACAAGAATTTTACTCTTTCTGCCTCCTCCAGGCCTCCTTAGAATGACTTAGGGGGAATTGGAAGCTGAAAGCTTAGTCACATTTTGATCAGGTGTAATTTAAAGCTTTGGCTGAGTCTAGATACACACCAGAAGACGGGGGAGGGGGGGAGCAGGAATAGCAGAGTTTACTGTAAGGGAAGTGCTGGATTATTTTCCATAGAAATATGAGAGGAAGTTAATCTTTGTGTTCACAACAGGAAGAAGACAAAAGCTGGGGTGGATGACGCTGAGGACCTGGAGGCGAGACAATGAGGTGTAGGATAGAAATGTCTAATCTTCAATTCTAGGTTTTTGGTGAAGAGACAAAGAAAATCTTTTCCTTTCCTTTAACATCTCTTCAATCCTACAGTGAAGTCTGCTACCCACTCATACTTTCACATAGAGAAATCAGGAAAGAAGCTGAAAGTAGGCCCAGCATTTGGGTTTATGTGGAGCAGGAGATACTGATACATCAGGCCCAGGAAGCTGGACCCAGGAGTATCCCTGAGAATATAAGCCCCAGAAGAAGTTACAGGAATCTTAAAAAAAAGCAATAGATTTCCTCTGGGTGGTGATATAGGAATTAGGGCCGATTTTATCAAGATCTTGATGGCAGCATGACCCCAGTGGCAGTTGGTTATGAGTCTATGGTCCTGATGAGGTTTGAAGCCTGGCTCATCTATATGCCAGCTAGTTATTCTAGACTGCAAAACTTGGTGTCGTCTTTGGTAAAATTGGAGTAGTATCTTTATAATTCGAGATCACCAGTTGATACTTAAAATAGCTAGATAAAACATTGTTGAAGGAAGGGATATTCTCAATGGAAGTATCCCTTCCCCCCATATTGCATTTGAATTGTAAGGAAAAATATGTCTTTAAGGTTAAGAAGTTACAAGTAATCTTGTAGTTGAGACATATGCCAGAGATCAAACTTAATATGGGTAATGGTACAGAGATTTTGTGGAAGAGTATCCTTGGTTTTGAGAGATGCATGCTGAAGTATTTAGAGGTGAAGTGTCATGATGTCTGCAACTTACTTTAAAAGGTACCACATATATGCACACATATGCCATATATATACATAAATATGCACACAGGTAATATGTGTGTGTCTCTTGTAAATATATGAATCTCTGTCTCTCTTTCTGTCTATATAAATACGTCTGTATATATACACATATATCTTTCTCTCTATATATAAATCTATTATATTTCTTATGTAGATATAGTGTGAAAATGGGGCAAAATGTTAACCAAGTGAAGAGCATATGTGTTTATTGTACTATTCTTTTACATTTTTCAAAATAAAATGTTAACTGTGTGAATAACTTAAAGGAAAATACTTAGCATCACGTCAGGCACCATGTCTGTGCTCATTTTGTGTTGATTACCTTTTCCTTTTTCTTCCTTTTTCCTCTTAGATTTGTTCACTTTCCCCTAATCATGATAAGCCCTCACTATGGTTATTTAAATATACCTTGGTTCTTGTTTCATTGCCCCAAAATAAAAAGTTGTTTCTGAAAAAGCCTGAAGCGTAAAGGTAGAGTGCTATAAAAGTGCCCTGAGTGGTGGTAACTGGCAGCTCTGCAGGGCTGTTCTGTTCTCCAAAAGGGGCAGCCTGTGGTGTTGCATGTTAAATATTTTGCAGAATTAAGGGGCAGAAATCAGTAGTTTAGAAAAAAAATACCCAGAATATAAACATTTCTCAGTAAATACTGAAATAGAGCAAATGTTTTATTTCAGAGTGCTGATTTAGTAATGCAAAACCAAGATGATCTTTTCTTAGAGTTTTTCTCCCCGAGGCAATAGGTGTTAATGCCTGTGGAAATGATGAAACTTTATTTGGAATTCGCCTCAGGGCCCTGAATTATGTGCAGTTAATTGTATGCCATTGAAGGATATTTCTGCCAAACCTTCTGGTAAACTTAACTAGTGACCAGTATGTGTCTTGATTTTTAGGATGAAAAATCAAGGGTCCTGGGATAGCTTTTCTTTCACTGTGCCTACGTCATACCCTTAAAGCTGGAATGGACATGGGACAGAGATGGGGGAATATGCTGGTCTGTGTGCCCCTTTGGGCCACGATTCTCTTGAATTCCACTTCTTTTCTTGGTGACTTTGTGAAATGAGTCCTTTTCATAATTCTACCATTAATCCTCAAAGCTCTGCTGATAGAGGGAAGAGAGTGGCAAATTATTTATTATCCCAACTTGTAATGCGAGAAAACAGGAGGCCTCATGGGGAAATTATTTTCTAAAACCATGCAATGAGAACTCAGTCTATCCTTTCAGCTTTCTTTTACCCCACGTATACGAAGCACTATGTGAAATATAGAATGAATGATGTGCAGAAGAAAAGAGTTGGAAAAAAATTTCTGCTAACTAAATAGTAATTATGACAGTAACAACAACAAAGTAAGATTCTGTGAATTGCTATGGCAACTACAAAATTCTATCCATGGCTGTTAGTATTATTTTGTTCATGAAAGTTACCATCATCATCGTCTTCTTCATCATCCCCTGTGTTTGTAATGGTGGAATTCTCAGGGAGTGAGGAAGAAAGAAGAAAAATTATGTGCTATTTGGGAAAACTAACTATAAGCAAGTTTTGAGTGAAAGCCATCAGACTGAAGATTTTTAAAGATATGGCTGGTAAGGAGTGGTGCAATGGTATTCAAATGGAAGATGTCACATGTGTGACTGGGTGTGAGAGGCCCTCTGCTGGTAGCAGAGTGGTAAAATAACAGGAAATAAGGCAGTCAGGTTGGAATGAAATGTGGAAAAGTGGGAGGTCCAGTCGTTGGAAGGCAATAAAGCCCATAGTCTTAGATTTTAATAGGATTCAGGAAACAATAAAGAACAACTCTAGGATTCTAAGAAAGAAAATACTGTGATAAAGTGATGCTTGGGAAGATGAAGTCTTTTCAAGTATTTTGAATAGACTGCAGACAATTGAAACCAGAAGAGGAAGGAGGTTTTTAAGATAGAGCAGATTCAAGGAAATAAAGATCTTGCTTTGATCAGCTGTGTTAAAATGAGACGCTGGATGTGTTGAGAGTGCAGATGGGCATACGTTCAAGAAGTAAGGCTTCACCAGGCCTTAGGTGTCTGGGAACAAAGGAAGGATAAAATGGATCTAAAGTCAGAAAAGATTCCCCCGGGAGCCTGGAAAGAAAGACAGACCTATGTGAGACGCAAGTGTGCTAGATGAGACCGGAAACCAGATTAGCATTAAAAACCGGTGCATATACGACCTTTGTCTTGTTGCTCCCTGCCACTACCAGAAGACTGCCGATCACTGGCTTCTGCTCCCTAGGCCTCTTGCTCCCCAGAGCTGCTGTGAAAGAACCTTCTCTCCATCTCAGAGCTGCAGGGCTCCAAGTGTCCTGCTGCGGGCTCCCGGTATGGGGACAGAGTCAGTGCCAAGGCAGTGATTGTCAGCTTGCTGAGGCAGGCGTTTTAGGTATTGCTTTTTTTCTTCTTAGTATTTTTTTTTTTTAGAGAATTTCAAATTACAAGTGATTTTAAAAATGCCTCGTCAATGTCTTCTCTGTATGGCTGGCCCTTGCACTCTCCTTTTGAAGAAGGAATTGAATCCCCTGCAATGTTCTCCCTTAACTCAAACATGCCACGTGGCACAGCCATGCGTATAGGTGCACAGCGAAGGCGCAGAGGCTGCTGTGACTCCCTGGAGCTGCTGTCCCTCTGTGGGGCTCCCGCTCTTGACACAAGTTCCCATAGTTTTCTCTCCCTGCTGCCCAGTGTTGTGGGAAGAACGAAATTCTAGGATGCCGTGTTTTAATTGATCTTTTTATATATTCGACTGGGACAGTATCCCAAAAGGACTCCTGGTGCCATCATATACTATATTCACTATGAAAATGACTCCAAGTATTTTACCTAAGTCCTTAGGAGCCGAGGCTGAGGGGACATCCAGTACCCACTGTACTTACATAGAATCTTTGAAAATAAAAATATGCTAAGTTTATTTTACAGTGTTTTTATAGTTCTTACTATGCACCATGCACTTTATTTAATTCTTATAACAAAAAACCCGATGAGGCAGATATAATTATTGTCATCCTCCTCATTGTTTTTCAATGTAGAAACTGAGGTACAGAGAAACAAAATAACTTGCCCTTGGTTATGTAGCTAATAGCAGGGAAGGTGGGATTCAATTCCAAACACTCAGGCACCAGATCTGGGGGCTCTGGCCCCTATTCTATACTGTCTAAGTGAAGATGGAGATATGTGTACCTCCAGGTAACACTATTCATGAATAAGTTAAATCCTGCAATTTGTAAACTTGGAAAGAAGCTTCGTATGTTGAAAGATAGCAAGTCTTCTGTCCTACCTCCATCTTCCCTTCACGTTAGCCCACTTTCACATTTTCTCTAGCCATGGAGGGAGGGAAACTGAGGCATTGTAGATCTTTCTGCAAATTCTAAGGCAATGGGTAAGAGCCTAACTCCAGGGCCCTGCCCCATAACCCTTCATCTCCCCATCTCATATATGGATACCCTGGGGTCTGTAGCTTCTTGTGGATGCAAAGAGAGACTCAAGATATAAGAAGAGTGTACATGGACTATATCTCAATAAAAAACATGTTTTTAAAAAAAGGTACAAGGAGAGTGGATGAGGGATCATCTCCCTGTCACGTTGTCTTTGTTTCCCTTTGCTATCATGTATGTGACCAGTCTTCAAATTCCAAGGCAGTTGGTATGAATAGCTGAGCTAAGCACCATCATCTCTTCTGGAGAAAGGCTGACATGCAAGGACACCATTGTGGTAATTGATTTGATTGCTTTTGAGTCACTTGCCCAAATGCAGTTTAACCACTGATTATCCATCTGTGCAATTAATGAAGGGGTGGTGGTGCTGGGGCTTATTCTCCGAGCAGAAGGCTACGTATGGGCTGGGCAGCTTCCTAAAGAAGAGGTCTCTGAGTATGACAAGGCTTATGACCTGCATACCCAAAACACCTCCATTCCAGGCGATGTGTGTGCTCACTGTCCCCAAAACCTATTTTATACTTTGTTTTTGGTTTATGCCTTTTCCTTCGTTGGTAGTATCTCATCACTTCAATGGCCTGAATCCTTCCTATGTTTGAAAACTCAATTGAAATTGTCCAAGAAGCCTTCCAAGCTTATCCCAGCTGGAGGTGATTGCTATCTGATTACACACTCCTATGATATTTGAAAATATGTACCATTTATTTGGCACACATCATGAACTGCTTTCCATATCCTATTCGTGAGTCCATGACTCATCTCCCCAGCCACATTATATGCTATTTGAGTCTACATAATAGGTGCTTAATAAAAACCTGTTAATTGAGACTCACTTCTACTGTAATCTCTGGGGACTCACTGGGGTCTTAGTTTTCTCTTGTAAATCAATATCCTGAAGAGATGCCCCATCCCTTTATGGTACTAGTGTTACAGAAGTATATCAGGGACCAACCCAAGAACAGAACTCTGTACGTTAACCAAAGGGAAGGGCATCAGCATGTATGATTAAGAGAAGAGGTATCAGAGGAGGCTCTGGCAAGGAGATACAATGATCCTGACTACCTAATTTTAGGGCAGCAAGGATTTTAGACTCCCAGAATCCAACCCATTCCGAGTAAAGCCACCAGAAACAATGGCGCTAGATAGGTGGATTAACAGAACTCTATTCCACTAAGGTTAGGCCATCCTGCAAACAAATATAAAAGAGATTCATGAACTAGAAAGTCAATTTAGAATCTAGGGGGAAGCCAAAGGCTATCTTAGTTTGACCTTTAGCACACAGTCTATTTCAGACTAAATTTTATTATGGAAGCACATTCCATAATAGGCTTGTAGTGAGGAATAGAATCTAATCAGAGCTGACAGCAGCTCCAAGTCTTAGCAGAGCTAACAGTCTGAGTGAGAATCTGGCTTGGTGGGAATCTGAAAGGAAAACAGGATGGGATTATAAGAAGACAGTGTTCAAGGTAACCCCAGGAGTGGCTGGGCAGGCACACTGTAGTCACATGGATTAGACTGGCAGTGGTTAAAAAGTTAAATAACTCACTGCATTGGCAAAAGGAGCTAAATAAATGCTATTTTTGAAGCCTGTCAACAAAAACTCAAATGGGAACAGAAGTAGCTAAACTATATGAATGCAAATCAGAGAAAACACAAGAGAAAGAAATGGTCTAGGAAAATAACTCTTTGAATTAAAAGGATTAACATTAAAATATCTTCTAAGGACCTTAAGGAAACAATTTTTAGAACTATGGTGCATGTTCGTTAAAAAATCAATTCTGTGGTTTATTTTTTGACATTATATTTGATTTGAAAGGAAGATAGAAATCTTATAATCATTGTTCAAAGAGTTAGATGTAAAAGTATAAAAAGATCAAACAACTTCCTTACAGTTAGGCAATGAGTCAGCATGGGTCCAAGTTTTGGAATATAGAACTTTTGGCACCAACTCTGAGAAAATGCTTTCAAAGTCTAAAATCCTATAAAAACGGAGAGAATAATTACCAATAAAAACCTATTGCTTTTCACATAGTAAACACTTATTACTCATGCTAAGTTGATTGTACACAGAAAATTATTTTTGTTTTATTTATTTCTCTTGAATTATTTCATTATCTTTTCTCCTTGTTTTTTTCCTCTAGGTAACATCTGTGCATGATATAAATGAAAGTTTCCACCATTTTTATCATCATGCGTAGCCACTTTTGTTAGTTTCTTATGTATACCTCTAGAGTTAATTGACGCACTGATGAGCATATATGCACAAATAAAATTATATATTTCACATTATTCTGCATTTTGGTTTGCAATTATGTTTGTACCATATGAGCTTTTACAGTCATTTCTTTACTGTATTAGATGCCATATAATATTTCATTGTACATGAGTTAAAGATAGATATTTAATTACCCTCTCCTGATGCCCATTTAAGTTGTTTCTGATTTTGTTGTTCTTATTTCTAGCAGACCTTCAATTACTACCTTTGTTCAAAGATATTTTGCATGAGGTAAGGGTATATCAATAGAATCAATTCCTAAAATTGGAACTTTCTGGGTAAAACAGTAGGTGCCTCTGTAAGTTTGATGGATTCAACTACATTATTTTCTACAGAATTTTTACCAACTTGTATTCATAACAACAAAGAATGAGAATGCCATTTTCCCACACTCTGGTCAATGAGCATGTTATTTAACTTAAAAAAAAATCATTGCCCCCTTAACCCAGGCAAAATGTTATTTCAGTATTTTATTTTTCATTTTTCTTATTTTATTTCTCTTCTTGAACAGCCAGTGTCATTTTAAAAAGTATTCTTAACCTCTGTATTTTAAGTTAATTGTTAATTAGACTAATTAAAATTTTAAAAAATTTAACAACACTTAAAATATATTCATAATTTACATCTCGGTGATATAAATTGTCACATTTGCACTTTACCTTTCAAAGTTTTCTCTGAGCCTCTTTGTTTTTTTCTTCCTAAAGTGGAGGAGTGTATTATCACCAAGGTGACTTTTATTTAGCATATCACTGTATCCTTTGGCAAGCTTATATATCTGTTCCTTTGTTATCCATATTTAAAAGTCAAAATATTCATGAGTACAGTCTGGTTACATTAACTAATAAATGACTTGATTGGCATCAATAAGGGAAAACCTCAGAATAAAACTGAGGGCTCTCAATTTTTCTTTTTCCCTTTGAAAAAGATTATAAAAGGATCACTAGAGGTTTTCCCTGGTGATAAGCACATTTTGCAAATTCTTTATGTGACTTCAACTCATGGTTAAACCTGACTTCCCTTTTTCATCTTAGAAATTCCTCTTTAGTCTCAGGAATGGAAGGGAGATACACTATCTGAATCTTTTAGGAGGCTCTGAGTTCAGTGAAGAAGCCCTGTGCCAAAGGAGATGACTTTTACCAGAAAAGGAACGTACTTCATCTTTAGATACACGAAGTCTGCACTATCAGTGAAAATGTCCTATGTGAGACCTTCTGGTGAATGATTGATGCCATCCCTCATGTCTGCTGAAAACCTCCCTGGGTTTGTGCAGGCTCCATCTCTCTAATCTTATTTCTATGAAAACACCAATAGAGAGCAACAGCCTATATCTGGCAACACTTGACTATGTCACGTGACCCAACCAGGCAGATCAGAGGTGGGCAAAGGAACTGAGCTGGTCTCTGTTGTCAATTTCATTGACAGAAAAATGAGTCATTAAAAAAGGGCACCTGAAATCATAGACCTAATTTAGTTCCTGTGTATTAACCAGCAACTCAGTAAAGCTTGAGAGCAGTTTCCCTGTACCTAAGGAGCTGAGTGTACCTGATTTTAAAATCTGTTGAGTCTAGTCCCAAGAAAAGTCAGAGATCTGCTGGTTTCTTTTCCCTTCTCTAAAACATATTGCCTGAAAACCTGGAAGATATCCAGCCTTCTGCAAGATGGTGATAGCATTTGTCAACCTTATCAACCACTTTTTTTAGGCACAATTTTGGAAGAAGAAATAATTTAGAGCCATTTGTTTCCTAATTTAAGGATTTTATTTCATCCTTTGATATGTCTCATTAAAATCTTTGATTTTTTTAACTTTGGATACCACTGTAGGAAATGGAGATTTGCTTAAAAAACTTACCCATTTGCATCTAATTATATCTCTCTATTGCCATCATAGACACCGTCAGTGAAATTGCTATTGAGGAACACTTAACAAACATAGAGTTTTATAAAAAAAAATCTAAATACCTCTAAATTCTAAAGTAACTATGCTGAGTATTTCAGCCTTCATATCTTTGATCTTTAAATAATGTATCTTAGTAACATTTTTAAATCTAAAGGCTAAAATCAAATTGCAAGAATGTAGAGAAATATTCTGTGATTCTTTTAATAGAATGCTCTTTACACAAATATACTTTTTAAAAATAAGGAGCTACTCAAATAATGTAGAATTATACTCTGAGTTTATGCTGTATGTTCCCAAGAGTGTTATCAGAGGACAGTTTCCTCCATATTAAAGTCTTTACAGATGGGATATGGCGAAACAGATGGACCAAATTTAATGGTCTGGTGGTTGTAAACAAATTAACTGTTTATAGTTTTCCTTTATGCCAATAATAGCCATCTAGAAAATATAATGAGAACACAATACCATGAAAAATAGCAACAAAAACAGACGCTCCATAAGAGTGACCTTAGCAGAAGTGTCTGCCTAAATGGAGAAAACTACTAACCTTTATTGAAAGTCACACAGATGATTTGAATAAATGTCTACCAAATGGAAAACAAAATACTGTGCCATGTCAATACTTTCCAAGTGATGTTTACATGTAATACAATCCCCTTCAAATATCTAAATTTTTGAGAAATTTTCTGAAGTTTATCTGGAAACATAAGTAGGTGAGAACTGCCGTTTTTGAAAGAAAATTGTAAGATGAAATTCACATTGCCAAAGACTTGAACTTATTACAAAGCTGCAAAATGTGAAACAGTGTGGTATAAATGTGGGGATAGGCACTCAGATCAATGAAACAGAGCAGAAACACCAGAAAAAGACCCATTTATAAAAGATTTTAGTATATAATTAAAATGATATTTCAAATGAGTGGGAGAAAAATGCATTATTCAGTAACTTGAATGATTGGTAAGCTGTTTTATTAAAATTTCATGTCTTAACTTGCCTTACAGCAGAAGTGCCAATGGTATGCTGGGAGTGGGTTGCAGATAAGACGGGACATGGTCCCTTTAGTGTCTACAGTGGCTGAAAAATTCTGGCCTCGAGCAACCTCACCTGTTTATCACAGAGTGTCATGAAAATGATCATTTTCTATATGCATTCTGATGCAAAATATGGTAGAGAGCACCATCCTTTTATACATGCTAAAATCCATTTTAAATAGATTTAAAAACTAAATGCAAATAAAACTGTAAAAAAGTATTGGAAAATATGAACATATATCTTGCATTCAAGAAGACTTTTGGAAGACAAAAACAGATGCTAGAAATTACCAAGGAAAACAAATGAGATTTGATGAACTAAAATGAAGATTTCTGTACCTCAACAGTAGAAGATTAACAGAGTTTAATGACTAAGTGGGAACCATGTCTAGCAGTGGTGAATGAATGAAAAGCACCTACAATCTATAAAGAAAAGTTTGATATCTGCATATTTTAAAAAGTAAAAGGCATGGGCGGGCAATTCACACAGATGATTCTTAAAAGTCTTATGAAAAAATGTTAAATATCTTTAATAATAAAGATATGCAAACTGAAACAACAGTAAGATTCTCTTTTCATGTATCATTTGAGTAAAGATAAAAAATTCGTAATTCCTAGGGTTAATTAAGGTATCAGGCATTGACATTGCTCAGGAGTAAGTGAATTGGAATAAACTTTTAAAGAATATTTGAAAATAGATTTCTTAGGTCTTTAAAAATGTCCCTACAAGTTCACCTGGTAGTTTTAGGGATCTACCCTGAATAAATAATTAAGATGAAGTCACAGTCAAATACATCCAATTAGCACAATATGTGAAAGGGACAATTTAAAGAAATCTAAAAGTTCTTTTGGGGGGGGTAACACAGGTTCAGGTATATATTTACTGTAGAGATCCATATAGTCATTGAAAGTGCTACAGAAAATACGTAGTTAAAAGAGAAAATATTCACAATGGAGAGCAAAGTAATTACATACAGGAGGTAAGAGTCTGCCACTATTTTTGTAAAATTATGCATAAACAAATGAGAAAAGTAGTAAGCAGTAAAATGTAAATGATTGAACAATTGTCCCTTGGTATCCAGACGTTCCAGGATCCAGGAAGATACCAAAATCTGAGGATGCTCAGGTCCCATAATCAACCTCTGTATCCACGGCTCTGCGTCATTGATTCAGGCAAGCACAGATCGTATAGTACTGCGTGTATTTATTGGAAAAAAAAAAAGTCTTGTAAGTGGACCTGCAAAGCTTAAATTCTGTATTGTTGTTATTCAAACGTCAACTGTATATCAGTGCTGGATTGTAGAAAACTAATGCTTCTTTCCTGTGATTTTTCTATTTCTTCATTTATTTGCAGTGAACATGTATTTATTTTGGAACTATTTTTAAAAAGATGTTACTAAGATACAAAAAAAAAGGTTAATTTCATTTCAACTATGTTTATACAAGAATGATTTAAATGAGTGTTTCAGACTTCAGCCCCAAATCAAGGCTGCTCCCATCCTGAGAAGAATCAGTCTTCTAATTATTGATTTGCTGTAATCCTAGAAGACTGGCACATTTTACAAGGTGAGATGTTGAGATAGGATGGGAATATTCAGTGAAACGTGTGCATGAGTCAGGACTCTTCAATTCTAGCCTTTCTGTACATCCCACTGAGATGGCAAGAAGTACACAGCCAGTTAATATTTCATGACTTATTTTGAAAATTCCTACTCTTGTTCACTTACATTGCAGAAACCTTGCATCATTGATTCTGACAAAAACAGTAATCAGAATTTATATGTCATTTATATGTCAACTATCTGAAAGTTTGTGTTTATTTAATGCTTTATTTTGATTTCATAAATTAATTAAGAAACAGATTTAACTTTCAGGACTGTATATAAAAGGGGAATCCTTGTTCCAACTTGTTCTGTTTGAAGTGGGGTGTGATGTTATGTGTTCATAGCTTTGGGGACTTTACAAAATCTAATGATCCACTAGGATTTTTTTTCAGATGTAGCATATTGAAACCTAACAGTTTCATAGGTATAATGACATTGACAAGACACATTCTTCTTTGAAGTTTTAAAAAGTGGAGACAAATAATTCACTTTAAAAGAGAGAGAAAGGGAGAGAGTACTGTAAATGTCTTCAACATTTAGGAATATTTAAATACTTTTTATAACTCAAGGTATTCAGTTAAATAAAATCGATCAAGGATAATGTGCAGTTTGTGATATCTTTTCCTTATTTATGAAAAAACCCTTATGACTTGCAGTAGCTTTTATATCAGATGGCATACTCACTCTCCCAGCGAGCTTGTGGCTGAGCCTGAACCTAGAATGAGCCTGTAAAAGGCCCTCCCGACAAAAGCCTGAGAGGTACCCTAATGGATAATGTGTAGAGTTCCGCAGCGTGAGTCACTAGGGTTTCGAAGCAACAGCAATTTGGCCATAATCCGTTTCCATGGTTTCCACACTTATCACTCTCTAACTTGGCAATGAGCCCCAATAAAATATGACCTGACTGGATTACAGCAAGAGAAGAGTCTGAAGAACTCTCTTTTTATAGTTTCCTCTCCTGTAAAACACTTGACTGGTTCCTTCTGCGAAGGCTATCCTAACTTGTGCTGAGCAGTGCAGTATGAGGTCACCGGCTCGCAGTATTTCAGAAGGGTTCTATGCTGCAATCAGATCAATAGTGTGTGCCTTGCCTATGTTATTAGAAGAGAGCTGTATCTGCCTAGGAATTGGAGTGAGAAAAAAGAAACGCTGGACAGAGGCAGAAGCAAACAAACAAACAGATGCCCGGTGATGCCAATATCTATAAAATGCATGAAATGCACAAAAATCTGCATCTCATGACCAAGTAACAGACGGAGCTGTCAGAAAAAAACGAAAAAAAAATTAATTGTAATGTAAGTGATTCTACAGAGCTGTTTGGAGATTAGACACAGTGCCTTCAACTTCCTGCTCGTTAGGGCTGAGTTAGGTGATAGAACAAGATGGGAGCAGTTTTTCTTGGTGCGATGGTTTAAAGGTCACTCGGTCACCTTTTGAGGTCATTTTGTGGATGATTCAAGCTCTAGTTATGTTTTCTGTGCCACGTGTGTGGCCTTTCCGTTGGTAGGAATTCCCAGCTGTGTGTCCTTTTCATAAAAAAGTGCACCACGGTCGGGAGGAAGGGGCCTGCTTTCTGTAGTATCGAAATGCACGTGCCCCTCCCACTTCAGTCTCCTCTCCCTCTCTGCGCGCCAGCACCTGGGTTGACTAGTAGCTGCCTCTCAGCTTCCCTTGGTGGATGCGAGGCTTTACCAATGGGATTTTGGCTGCCTATCCTGGTGGGGGAGAGTGGATTGAAGGACCCTGTGCCTCGAGCATTTGGCGGAGCGCTACAGGCGAGCCAGGAGCCCCTGCTCCACCCTGGGGCAGTGCAGCCTGACGACAGGTACTCCTGCTGCCTGGGCTTTGATTGCTCTGGTGCCTGAGTCGTGCGCAGAGAATCCCGGGCAAAAGGTCATGGGAACCGTATTTTCCTGACATTGGGAAAGCCCTTCCGGTGACTGCTGATGAAACCTGCCGGAAATCAAGTTTATTTTCATTTTTCCAAGGAGAGAGAGAGAGAGAGAGAGAAGATATCTAAGTTCAAAGCTAACTGAACAGAGGTTACACAATGACCATGAAAACTATCCATTTTCATGTTCCTGGGAGACCTAAGGTTAAGAGCCACAGAATAGGGAAACTGCCCTGTTCTGAATTTCCTCAAATGTTCATGTCCAGGTAGAGAGCTCTAGTCATGACCAAGTTATCTATTTCATCACTTGCTAGTTGTGTAACCTTGAGCAACTAACCAGCCATCTCTCTGTCGCCAGTTCCTTATCTGTAAAATGGAGATAATATTGATTTCTACAATATAGTCATTGTGAAGCTTAAATGAGACAATGCGTCTGATGATGCAACATATTAAAAATTCAGTAAATATCACTTAGCAGTATTATGATTTCAGGGAACAGAATAATATATTTTTTTCTAATTATGACATTTTCTAGCTGTTCCATGCATAGACTACTTCTATTCAGAAAAAAAAAATAACCTTCAAGAAGTGCTTTTATTTCCCCAGGGGCTATTAAAATGTCTAGTCCTATTATAAAGACTTTCGCTTTCAGCCCAACAGATATGCTCAGAAATGGAATGGATTCGGAGGCAGGCAAGGCTGCAGGTTTAATGACGTCAGGTACATGACAGCTCTCTTTTTAGGCAAGCCTGAAAATACCCTCTCTACCCTTCCTAAACCAAAAGGCAAGCTCAGAGCAAGCAAGCTACACAGCCACGAAATGATTCCTGGGCTCATGGGTCTGTTTTCATAAATTCTTTATTAATTATGTATTAAGTATTTATTGAGTTCTATATGTGAAGTGTTGTAGGCTAGCTCACTTTGGGACTATATAAAGATGTATCTGACAGTCTGGTGATTTTTGGGAGCATATGTACAGTAAGAAAAATACCACATGCAAAAATCATCACAATAAAAGTAGGTGTGGAAGCTACTTTCAGAGTTATGCAAACACGGGAGCTCAGAACATCCACTTTCTTTTCTACAAATGTTTGGATTTTGCTGTGTAATTATGCTTGGAAGAAAAAGGTGCTCAAGAAGGAGAAAATGATGTAAACAAAGGTGTGAAAATGCTAAACATGATCACTGTAATAATAAAAAACAACCAATTCACTTTTTCCACTATGTGCTGCAGCGTGTGTCTTAAGGCAGGCAGGAGACCAAGCTGCAGAGGCAAGTAGGGGTAAGAAGAGGATTTCTAACCCTTCAGTGCTGTCAGGCCTCCCTCCCAGGAATGGAGGGGCTCCCTGGCCTGGGGTGACCATACAGCCGTGGTGCCTGGTGGTGGGTGGTTAAGTGACGCAGGTCTGGTCTGCCGGGTCAGCTTGTGGGATTCAGCACCTCGCGGCAGCCCTGTGAGGGAGGTAGTGAAGGTGTTGTTAGGTCCACTTTAAAATGGTAAGAAAGAGGCTCACAAGATGTAAGTGACTAAACCAAGGGCACTTAGACAGTCAATCTCAGAGCCGGAACTAGTATCCAAATCTTGCTTGGCTGACTTCCAGTGTGCTTCCTTTATCAAATCCAGGTCGTTACCCTGTGGCTCTGAAATACCTCATGTTGATTTTAGCAAGAAAGGCAGAGCCTGTCTGTACAGAGGTGACTGTAATGGGTGGCATCCGCGGCAGCATGCCCGGCACGCTTCGGTTACCTGAACTGCATGTGCATGCAGAAATGCTAATGACTATAACTGTGCTGATATTTATTTGCAGGCACTTATAAGGGTGGCTCTAAAGAACTTGCCAGAGTCCAAGAACCTGAGTATTCAGAATTCACAGCTTTGAAAGGTGGGGAAAGCTTTGAGATCATTTAACTTCTGTATTTTATCAGTGAGGAAACAGCGAGGCTCAGAGAAGTCAGGACAATTGCAGAAGTCATATGGACAGTGAGTCGGGGAGGTTGGCCTCTCTATTATGTATCAGTTTATTTATTTCTTATGAAGAATTGGCTCACATGATTAAGATGCTCCAAGATCTGCCATTTGTAAGCCGAATACCTAGGAAAGCCAGTGGTGTATTTCGGGCTGAGTCTGTAGGTCTGAGAACAACTGTGGTACAAATCCCAGTCCAAGGGCTGGAGAAGCTGAATTGAGATGTCCCAGCTCAACAATGAGGCAGGGAAAAAAGGGCAAATTCTTCCTTTTTCTGCCTTCTATTCTACTCAGACCTTCATCAGGTTGGATCATGTTTACTTACACTGGGGAAGGCAACCTCCTGATTCAAATGCCCATCTCATCCAAAAACAGTCTCACGGACAACTCAGAACTAATGTCTAGTCTAATGTCAAATGGACATAAGATTAACCATCACACCACTTCTGATGGGGACTGAAGATCTGGGTGGTCAGTCTTTTAGAAAAAGCATTAAAAGTGGCAACAGATGAGATGAAAAAAGGAACAAAAAAGGGTGAGCTAAATTTGGCCTTTTGTGTCCAGAGGGAAAGTTGGCTCTATGAACAAATTCTAGAACATTTGCCAGAGCTGGGGTACAAATGTGAAATTATAAAATGTCTTGCCTCCCCTCTGAAACATTGCATCCAAGATAAAGTCACAGAGGAAATGTAACAAAAGATCAAATATTTTGGCAAATATATCTAAGCATGCCTTTGCTTTTAGACTGTATGGTTTAGGCCCCAGGAAGATGAATTAGGGTGTCGCTGGTCTATTTCTTGGCTAGTTTAGGGGTCCAGAGAATGTACATCCACTCTGATCTTACCTACTTACTTGCTACATGAGTTTTCTAATCCAGAAGTTCATAGCTATGTGCACCATAGCCGTTGTGACTTTGAGATAGACGACAAGTTGCTTTTCTCCACTCCCATAACAAGCCTCTGCTCAACACTTCTTAGAGGCGCTGCCTAAGTCAGATAATTGAAAAGTTCCTGATAGCTTTGCCCTGATCTTCCTTATATGATTACTTTTTTTGTGACTATATTTGCCCATAACTTAGAACCACTTAATGGGTTAAATGAATGTGTGGAGGTGAATTAAATCCCATTCATTGAAACAGACCTAAAGTGTGGAATGTGTCATGCATGTGGCCAAAGAAAAAAACACTCTGCAAACCAACTAAGGTTTTGAGCTTCTCATTGAATCAATCCACTTTGCTTCCACTACCTGTCTCATGTCCAGGACTACTAGTGGCATTTCTGGCATGTGTCAGCAGTGCCTCTGAACACAGATTCCCTAATGACCCTTCCTTCCGGGGCTGTTGCAGACCATTTCATGTCTCTGATGTCCAGGCCAGAATACGCATGAAGCCTCAGCCATGGTTCTTCTGTCCTCCCCGTGATCCGTCCTATGTCATTTCGTTGAACACATAAATTCGTTTCCAGAAGATTGAGGGACACGTGCTATAGTTCTTTACAGGGCTTATGACTGGCATACCCTATGCAGGTGCCAAGCCCTGCTCTGTGGTAGACTGCAGGATCTGGAGTGAGAGGCAAGCCCCAGGTTTCCCTTTTGTAACTGTGATTTCTCACCCATGTATTGACTGTGCTTCATGCCAAGCTTGGACCTTCTGAAGGTCAGCCTCTTCCCCTAGTCAGCTTGAGGACTGTACAGGATAATGTGGCAGGAAATACATCACCAGTTCTCATACAGTTTGTCTGTGTACTCACGCCACACCAGTGAAACAGCAGAATCTCAGCCGCTCTAGCCATGAGCGGAACCTCTGCAGCCGTCAAGGGACTGCCAGGCGTGTGTGCTGGGAAGCTCGGGGACATGGGAGTTCAGTCTGTGGAGCATAATTGGGCTCTTAGGCTCCTTCCCACAGACGCATGCACTGTAATGGAGGAGAGGCCATGGGCTTTGGGGAAGTGTGGGGCCAAGCACAGAGTCACTGCCCCAGTTCTTGGATCTGTGCCAGCCTCTCCACCCACAAGGAAATGTGGGATAATGTATTCCACTCTTCACAGCCAAAGCAGATCGTTGAAATTATTTTATGAAAGATACCTGGGAGATTTGCCAAGCTCATTTTTGGTTCATTAGACCATCTATTATTAATACATTATCACGTAACGATCACTTGGTCTGATTTCCTTACCCCATGCACACGATAGTGGTTTCTGCCCTGCTGTGTGTGCGTGCAGACAGTAACTGAACTGTGTTCAATGCTGAATTTTAAATTTTGATCATCTTAATATTGGAAGAAAGATTCTTTCTGATGAATGCACGTCTTCTGAGGAATTCCTAACTTGGTTTGTCCCTAGGTTCGCCTTTCAGAAGGTAGACAAAGGAAAGAGAAAATTACCATTGTGGGCTTAAGTCCAGGCAATGGGGAAGAAACACAAAGTAAAGTGATATGGTGAAGATGTTGGGGAAAAGTAACCCCGTCATCTTAGTGTTCAAAATAAAGTAGAAGGGAAATACAGAGAAGAATGCAGTATGCAGATTTTTTAATTATCAGAGAAAAAAAAATAAGTACCACTCCATGGCTGGAGGTCTTAAAAAGTAAAGACAGCTTAAAAGAAATGAGATTCTTAAAACGTTCTAATGATACAATCTTAGAAGACCTTGATAGCAGAGCAGTAAGAAACTAGTGCAGCTGAAGTCTCACTGTTTACTTTTAGAAGGATTTTGACTAGAAAAAGGAAGAACCAGGGCATAAAGAAGACTGAGTTTTACAGACCTGTAAAGAGCAGAGTTTTCCAAAAAGACTGAAGTGTGCTGCTACTTTACTCATCTTCGTAACTTCAGCACCTACTGTAATTCTAGGGGCACCACATTTCTTTCATGTATTCTATGGTTTGGAGAAATTTTATTCCAAGTTCTTATACGATGCTCATGTGATCCCAGCATCACTGTGAATAATCATAATTAAACATGGAGAATAAGAGAGGTGTCAAAAGATGCGAAAATAAAGCAGCAGAGACACCTAGTTGACCAGTCCAACATCCCATCTCCTTTCCTTCTTTAGTAATGGAGTTCTGATTTCACTGGGGGCAATCCATCCCTTGGAAGCACACGCTTCTCAGCCTGTCTTACTGCGTGCTATGGCCATGTGACTACATTCTGGCCAATGAAATGTAACAGCCAGTGTTAACGTGTTAGTGTGAAATATAAGAGTCAGTATGAATGTAACTTCTGGGCTGACTGAGATCGCTTAGCTGGGAAGAATGGCCCTTTGGTCTCTTTGCTGTGCCGACTACTGTCAACCTGTAATGAAACCATTTTAGACCATGCCGTACTCTAAAGGAAGGAAGTTATATGCTGAGACTAGTAAAGGATAAAGATTGAAACCTGGATTCTTTTTTTTTTTAATATAAATATTTGTTTCTATTTTTATTTTTTATTGAGTCTAGTTGATTTACAATGTTGTGTTAATTTCTGGTATACAGCATAATGAGTCACTTATTTATATATATATATATATATATATATATATACACATATATATATATATATTCCTTTTTATATTCATTTTCATTATAGGCCATTAGAGTATTGATTATCGTTCTGTGTGTTATACAGTATGACCTTCTTGTTTATCTGATTTACATATAGTAGTTAGTATCTACAATTCCTGAGCTCTCAATTTATCCCTCCCCACCCTCTTTCCCCTTGGTAACCATAAATCTGTCTGTGAGTCTGTCTCTGTTTTATAAATAAGTTCATTTGTTGTTTTTTTTTTTAAGATTCCACATATGAGTGATATCATATAGTATTTTTCTTTCTCTTTCTGGCTTACTTCACTTAGTATGAGAATCTTCAGGTCCATTCATGTTGCTTCAAATGCCATTGTTTTATTCTTTTTATGGCTGAGTATCTATACCACAACTTCTCTATCCAGTCATCTGTCAATGGACATTTAAGTTACTACAACCCAGAAATTCCACTCTACAACATTTCTGCAAAGATACACTGGTGAAAAAAAATATATATATGCACAAAAGGACAAAGCTATCCAGTATACACGAATTCCATGAAACTTAGTTTATTCAACAAATAAATGGTAAAGAAAAAAAACAAAAATTAGATGGACAGGGGCACCTTTAGATTGAAAGAGACTTAACCAGTTCTAATGGTAAGGCTCTTGCTTGCATCCTGACTCAAACAAGCAGAAAGAGAGAGCGTGAGAGAGAAAGTGAGTGAGCACATGTTGGACGAATGTAAGCACTGCCTGTATAGTTTAAGATATTTAGGAATTATTTTTAATTTGGGAGAGAAAAACAATGGTATTAAGATTGTTACAAAGTCACAGTCCTTAAATTTTAGAGAAACTGTGAATCATAGATAATTTGATACAGTATCTGGGATTTGCTTCAAAACAAGTCCAGGGAAGAGGGGAACTGGGTGAGGATAAAGATGAAATAAGATTGATCACAAGTTGGTATATTTAGAGGGTGTTGATTACAAGGGCATTCACTATTTTATTACATCAACTCTTGTCCATGTTTGAAATTTTTCATAATAAAAATTTAAAAGGTAAACCATCTCTCTCAATTTTAAATGAAATACTTTAATTTGCTAAAAAAAGTTTCCACTTTAAATGTAGAGGTGCAGATATTAAAAAAAAAAAACAAGAAGGAAAGAAATTTATTGGAAAAGGGTAATTGAATTTAAACACAGGTCACATATTTGACTTACAGCAGAGCTAAGGAGCAAATCTGGGACTCTTGAAACTTACTCTGGCTCTTTGTATTTTATGGGTGACTTTTTCAGTCAATGGGTAATGATGTCAAAGAGAGCACGCTGTTTTCTGGGTTGTCAGAGGGGAGGCAATCAATCAAAGTTATACAAAGGTATATTTTGACTGAAAAGAAGAAAAAAAATCTTTTCCTTCAACTGAGGCTATTGAGAGCACAATATACTTCTCTCTAGGCTTTGGGCAGCCCAGGGCTGGATGAATACACAGGTAGAGACTTGATGTCCACCTGACAGGGATATTGTAAAGAGAATTCTTTTATCAGCTTGGTTCCTGTATCAGCTGCACTCCGTGAACTTGAACTCCCTTCCCACTCAATGATTCCACAAATCTATAGTGAGATGGTCCTGCTTGTTTCGACACATAACTTACAACTCTTGCCGGAGGGCTGGCACATGCCTTGGGAAACACTGGTACCTGACTTGAAAGAAAAATACTTGACTTTCAAATGCAGGCTGATGCCGTCCTTCACAAACCAAGAACCTAAAGACTCAGATTATTAATGTGAAATAATTATAATTTTAGTAGTTTGGGGTTTAATACATATATTGAATTCCTGGAAAGTGTATGTGCTTGGCCATAGACTAAAAAGGAGGCCAGGGTTGGAGACCTCAGCCCCTCCCCACTCCCACAAGCTTTTTCCTGCATAGAAACCTGCTTCTAGACAAAGTTCTGTTACTCGACTTGAGAGCCACATGTGAGCTTAAAGCAACATGTCACTATTCCCAAACACTTTTTAAAATTTTATTTCTAATCAGATTAAACAGATTTATTTTTTTAAAAAAAGAATTCTTCAATACACAAATAAAATCAGAAATGAAAGAGGAGATGTCACAACTGACACCACAGAAATACAAAGAATCATAGGTGACTGCTATGAACAATTATACTGCAACAAACTGGACAACCTGGAAGAAATGGATAATTTCCTGGAAACCTACAACCTACCAAGACTGACTCCTTGATGCAATCGAAAATCTGAACAGAATGCTGTCTGATAAGGTGATTGAATCAATAGTTAAAAACCTCCCAACAAACAAAAGTCAGGACAAAATGGCTTCACTGGTGAGTTCTACCAAATAGTCAAAGAAGAATTAATACCAATTCTTCTCAAACTCTTCCAAAAAACAGAAAAAGAAAGAGTACTTTCAAACTCATTTTATGAGGCCTGCATTACCCTGATACCAACCAGACAAAGATATCACGAAAAAAGAAAATTACAGGCCAATGTTCCGGATACACACAGATGTGAAAATCCTCAACAAAATGTTAGCAAATGGAATTCAATGATACAGTGAAAGGATTACACTTCATGATCAAGTGGGATTTATTCTGGGGGTGCAAGGATGATGCAACATCCACAAATCAGTCAATGTGATGTGCCACACCAACAAAATGAAGGATAAAAATTGCACGACCATCTCAAAAGATGCAGAAAAAGTGTCTGACAAAATTCAGCATCTATGATTAAAAAGTCTCAGTAAAGTGGGTACAGAGAGAACACACCTTACCGTAATAAAGGCCACATATGACAAGCCTATAGCTAACATCATACTAAATGGTGAAAAGCTGAAAGCTCTTCCTCTAAGATCAGGAACATGGTAAGAAAGTCCACTCCCACCGCTTTTATTCAACATAGTACTGGAAGTCCTAGCCACAGCAATCAGGCGAAAAGAAGTAAAAGGCCTCTAAATTGGAAAGGAAGAAGTAAGACTGTCACCAGAGCAGATGGCACAATATTACGTATAGAAAATCCTTAAGACTCCATCAGGAGTACAAAGTCTGTGGAAGCACTGAGTGGGAAGGGAGCTTCAAGTTCACTGAATGCAGCTGATACAGGAACTTCTCTCCGTGGAGGGAAGGGAACCCTGGTTCACGGTTGATGGGAATGCAAATTGGTGCAGCCACTGTGGAAAATAACATGGTGGTTCCTCAAAAAATTAAAAATAGAACTACAAAATGACCCAGGAATTCCTTTTGGGGATATTTATCTGAAGAAAATGAAAGCACTAACTCAGAAAGATACTTGTACCCCCATGTTCATTGCAGCATTATTTACAATAACCAAGATGTGGAATCTACCTGAGTGTTCATCAATGGATGAATGAAGAAGATACAGTCTATACATACAATATAATATTAATTAGCCATTAAAAAAAGAAATCTTGCCCTTTGTGACAACATGGATGAATCTAGAGGGTATTATGTTACGCTAAGTGAAAAAAGTCAGACAAAGATAAACACTGTTGATCTCTTTTATGTGGAGAATCTAAAACAATAAACAAACAAAAAAAACCAAAGCAAAGACACTAAAGATCATAGATACAGAGGACAGATGGGTGCTTTTGCCAGAAATTGGCATGGGAGGTGAGATAAATGAGTGCATTTTTTTTATAGTTTAAACAAGTTGAATAAAATTTTAAATAATAATAAAAAAGAATTCCTAGTGTCAACAAATAAACAGGACGAGGGTTGGGGTGAGTGTTCTGAAATGACACAGTATAACAAATCCAGCTATTCTGGTGACTCCAGAAAGAAACTAATTACATGGTCATATCAGAGGGGGCCAGGGGACCTGCCGCTCAGACTGAAGGTGACCACCGTCCAGGACCTCAGAGTTAGCCTTGCAATGAATGGTTCAGGGAAAAATAAGGTGCTAGTCTTCTAAAGACCTGTAAGGGAGCCCATTGTGTCCCTGTCATGCTGTTAGCTTTCTCTCTCTCTCTCTCTCTCTAGTTGTCAGTGACATGACTCTCAGCTCCATTCTACATGGATTATTTCCGATCTAATTCTAACAGCCCCTACATTTCAAGAGATAGATATAAACACCAGATGGATATGACAAGAAAACTGAATTATTCCACAGTGAATGAGGTATGGAAAGGCCTTTTCCCAACCAAGCAGTAGACAGAATTGTAATAGTAAGTTGTTTTTGAAATAAAATGGTCATAGATCAGAGGTGTCACTGCCTTTTGTAAAGTGTAAAATCGTTGTTTATGTTGGGCAGAATGAGGATTAAAAAAAAAAGAAAAAAGAACACAAACAGTTCGTTATTTATTATGTTATGCTCTGCCTCAATTCACAAATATGTACCCTATGTCTATAAATACAGGGATAAGATTCTTTAAAAGGCTACATATTTACTATGTTTTCATGCTTGGTCCAGAGCAAATCCAGTTTGAACCTACAGATAAATTGTCCCCAGCTCTAGAATTCTATAGGGTTGACGTTGAATAGACACCTGCTATACTTCCAGCATGATAGATGAACGTGTTCTGTATCCATCACTCAATTATAGCTCCGCTTTTACGCTTCAGGCCATACGTTAATGTGCCCTTGACGCTGACTTTCAGTTCACTCTTCCATCTTCTTTAATCACTTTGGCACCTAGCTCACAATTTTGCTTCTTACTCTGCCAGCATCCTTGGTGTCCCGATCAAGTTTATGACCATTCTGGCACCTCACCCTTTAGCACACACTTTTTATTGAGGTTTTTAACAGATATATTTTAAGCCCCCTGTACATTGTAACTGTAACAAACTTTACTTTTCCCATACAGAGACCATAGTGGTGCACTGCAAGTAACGTGAGTGTAGCCAGCATTCGCTGTGACCCAGGGCGTGGTGGGGACAATGCTTCTCTCGGCTGCACCCTTCTCACCACCCTTGTCACCTGTAATCTTCCCTAGAGTCAAGCATTTTTCAAGGCTACGATAGCAGAGGAGGGCTTTGAAAATGTAAACAGGCTGAGAAGGAGATGCACATTTATTTTAGGAAAATTCGTAAGAAAACGGGCAGGAAGCTCATCTTGGTGCAAAATGTCTGCTGATCCCTTTGTCTCTGCTCCACAGGCCAGATAACTTCGAGGGACTCGCCCTCCTTGCCAGTCTCAGAGCTTCCGAAGGCCTCTGCCCCGCGGTAACCAGACACCCAGTGAGTCGCCCCAGGGGCAGAGGCGAGTGGAGGCAGCATGATCGTGACTTATCTTTGAAGGGCTATATAAAGGCTGAAGGAAAGGGTGTGCAGGCGAGAATTGGGGGTGTACTCTGTTCAAAATGGGGCTCCCTAAGGCCTTATGACCGTAGAAGGACCTAGAAGGCAGGTTGGAGTAGGTAAGAGAAGTTATTTCCAAATCAACACCATCTTGTGGTCTTTGAATATATTATTAAATATAATTAAAGATCTCATGTAAAAATTTAGCCAGATAGCAATTAAATCTTAAAGTCCTGTAGAAAGTGTTGAGCGTTGGGATTATACTTAGGGATGACACTGTATCAAGGTCTAAGTGAAGTACAACTTGGGGCAAGGAAGGACTGGAAAAGGAAGAGTTACTTGTAGAAGAAGGTGTGAAAGCAGGATTCTGGGCCAGTTTGTTGAAAGCCAGTTTACTACCATTAACTTCATGAATGACCGATTTCCTGAGTCATGAAGCTTTTGTTGATCAGTTTTAATACAATTCCTGCTGCTACCTCTGCCTCTCCTTGTCCCTGCCTCTGAACTTGACCCTGCCTCTCTAACGAAGCAGACTGGGCAAACCTCTGAGACAGGGCAAAGGGAAAGCACAGGGTGTGATGAAACTAAAACTTTGTAAACATTTTCCCCCCAATTTTGCAAACTGGACATTTGGCAAATTGTTTTTCAGTAAATCAGTGGTTCAGTAAATTAGCTTGCTTCCCCAAAGCAGAGCTATTTCCTAATGGTGTCTCTCTTTCCTAGCACAGGCTCCTGTCTTTTTCACACTCAGTTAAAACAAGGAGGGCGGACAACTTTGCAGACAGGCACACCTGGCTATGCACACATACGCACCACAAGATGACATGCGCACACCTGGATGTACAAACCAGTTACAAAATCTGACTTGCAAGGTGAAGAAAGTCTCCACAGAGGTCACCTTCCCCTCCTCTTCCCGCTTCAATTTTGCCTTATTGTGAAGCTATCTTGGAAGCAAAAATCACCAGAATTCTTGTGTTTAGTCTTTCTGACCACGGTGGGTTTTTTAGTTATTAAAGTTGAGTATTCAAATTTAAAAATGATTCCAACCTGGATCTCCAAGCATAGTTCCTCTTTAATTTTCGTGGCTGTGAATCTTCCCCACTACGGATCCTGAGCCTGTCTATAAGCATCAGTTTATGCAAGGTCATTCTTTTATCAAGTCTCAAGTGTCTTAAATGCCAGTGTCTCCCACTGCATGTTTTTTGTTTCTTCAGCTGCTATACACACTTATCTTTTGTTGCTTACATCAGAATCTAAGTCTGTTGGAAAGGTCGTTAAAGGAAATCTGAGAAATTCAAAAGAAAGTGTCAGACGAATACAAATTAGACAAAAAATGAAATGTATTTGTAACCTATAAAACTGGCAAAGCACACAAAAGCACAGCACAATACCCATGTTGGCTCATAATTGTTGGTGACAAGGCAAATTCGTACCATGTTTCTGGAAGGGCATTTTCAAACACACAAACTAAGTATCCACTGACCTTCAATTTCTCTTCTAGGATTTTCCCTAAGGAAATACTGATGTGCATAAAGATTATTATCCCAGTGATATGTACCATTATAAAAAAAAAAGGAAATAGTTTTCATGTCTATCCTTATAAATTAACTGAATATATTACGCTGCATTTATATGATATATGATAAAGAATACTTGTAAGTATTAAAAATGATCACACTGTATTGAGGAAAACAATAGATTTTTAGCCAGCATGAACAATATTATAATGCTTTGTAGAATAGCGTATATAACATTACGAAAAAACAGGCTATTAATTCATACAGTAAATTAAATGACATTTATCACTAGGTTAAGGGAATATGGGTGAATTTTGTCTTCTTTATTTTCAGATCTATATTTTCCAAATTTTCTCTAATTAACATGTTTTCAATGATGTAAGCTTGGTCTTGATTTCTTTCTTATTTTTCTTTTAAAAATAATTCTGTGACTTTCCTTTATGACATAATTAAGAAAGAGATTAAAAAAAAAAAAAGCAGCCCTAACTCCCGACCAGAAAGAACTTAGAAGTAATATCTTTTCTCTCCCTTTTGACCAGTGTCTTTCTTTAGAATATGCTATCAAAAAAGATCAAGGACACAACTGAGGGAAATTAAAAACAACACACACACACCTTAAAAGGTTTTTTTTTTTAAAAAAGCAGGAAGATGCAATTGATTTCAAAAGAAGAAAATCAAATAGTATTCAGTTTCCTATTTCTTCTCTAAACTCAAGTTCTCTGATAGTCCAGTAAATTTGGGAAGTGATTGATTCCTTCCCTCCCTCTCTCCCGCTCTCCCTTTTAAGAACAAGCTCATTAATGCAGCAGCAGGTCTGAAGCAAGGCGCTGGTAGGACCCCTTGCTGCAGGGTGAGGGGGTAGAAAATGCGGAGCAGGGAATTGCTACACAGTGCACGTCAAGCATCTGCTAGGTGAAAGCATACAGGAGCTGCTTAGGAAAGGGTGCCTCTAATAACTATTATCATTTAGTCTAAAAGAAAGAAAGAAAGAAAAAGAAAAAACAATCAGGACAATCCTCTTTGGAAATCAGGAGCGCTGAGCTAGTGTCACCCGGTTCACAGGCAGCTGACAGCTGTATGCAGCAGCCGGTCAACCAGAAGAACTACTGAGCCGTTTCCAGGGTTTCATGGGAATGATGAAGAGTTCCGAGTCGAGTCCCCGTTCCCCTTTTAGTGAAACGGACCGCTTGGGCCCCAGATGCGCCTCTTCCCGGACTCAGGCCTGCGTCAGCATCAGCAGGCGGGGCGGGCACCCTGCCGGAGCATGCGCTCTCGGCGTTGCGTAATCATCCCGGGGCTGCCTCAGGCCCACGCGCTTGTCAGAGGCTCCCCCTGCTGGACAAACAGGAAAATGGCGCTCTCGCTGACATCTGCCCCTTGCCCCAGGCTTTCTCCATCTGTTTTTTTTTTTAACTTTTTTTAAATTGAGTTATAGTCATTTTACAATGTTGTGTCAAATTCCAGTTAGAGCACAATTTTTCAGTTATACATGAACCTATTTATATTCATTGTCGCATTTTTTTTCGCTGTGAGCTACCACAAGATCTTGTGTATATTTCCCTGTGCTGTACAGCATCAGGCTTTCTCCATCTTAAGTATTTTCTCACTGTGCACCAGAAGGGAATTTTCTGCAGAAAAAGAGAAGCAATGAAACTTAACCCTGCAGCAAAAAGCGCCCCCCTGGAGCATTAGTCAGTAAACAGTTTCTGTGGGAGGAAGGCGTCATTCTCAGCAGTTTCCCCACGTGGCTTCAGTTCTCGCCTTAAACTTGTACTCTGAAGGATGGAGAAGACAGGCCTCCCTCTGACAGAGCAGGGAAAGGGCCAGACAGGACTTCTTAGTGCTTAGGGGAGAGCGAAGGAGCCGGGCTTACAGCCTTCTGTTGCCTTTAACTCCAAACAGCATCATAGAAGCAGAAAGACCCTCGGACCACAAGGCTGTCCTAAGCTTATTTCTTCCTTCCCCTTCCTCCAATCTCGACAAACTGCCTGTCACTTCTGTCAGTTACAATGATGTCCCTTGAAGCATAAGCCTTTGCCCCCATCTAGCCATAAGAATATCAGAGGTATTCAGTCTGGCTTCTAAATCCTTGAAAGGTTTATGACTCCTGGACTTGGGTGGGCTCTCGCAGTACAAAATTCCCCATACTACTGTGCATTTTCACCAGGGAAAGAAGTACCATTATTGCTCAGCTGAGAAAACGTTAATGATACTATCATGTTCTCTTTGCTCAGCTTGTGGTAGATATGACATGTCTCTCCCCTGAGCTCTGGCTGATGTGTGCCTGGGCTGCACAGAGACCATGCGACCCACAGTGCTGTCCCAGTGGAGGACGTGGGCTCCCACTGTACTATCTGAATCTTTTAGAGAATTCTTGCCATTTCATTTTAGTCCAAGTTATTTATGCTCTTGTCTTCTCATGGTTCTCAATCCTGGCTGCACTTGAGAATCACCCAGGGAGCTTTTCAAAATCATGGATGCTCAGGCCTCAGAATAATTAACTCAGAATCTCTGGGGAGTGGAGCCAGGGCATTCATTTTTTGTTTGTTTGTTTGTTTTTGTTTGTTTTCCACATTTATGAAAGTGGACTGGCTTCTCAAGTGAGTGCAAGCAATAGGGGAACTGACAGCAACATTAAGGACAGAATTAACATTCAGTGGAATTGTAAATGGTAAAAACTCCAGCAGTGATGGGTGGCACCAGCTGGAGACCTTCTGGGGCAGGCACAAAGCTGGAGAAAGAGCCAAACAGTTAATAAGGAAAATCAGTCTCAGGTAGGATGAGGTTGGCCCTCAGGACATCTGTCTCCAGGCTTGCAGCTTACTAGTCTCCCTAAACAACCAAGACTGTTTCCTTTATCATTTGCAGATGCTCCGTATTCAAAATAGAATTAATAACAGGGAGTTTCTCTTAATGGTTGGGGCAAAGCAATGTGTTTTATGAGTACCTTCAGAATGGCCTGCTTCATAATTCTGTGGAATCAGTTAGAAAAAAAACAGAACAGAAACACACAGTAGAAACTAGGCTGAATGTGTGGATATATCGACTTCTGGGAAGAGAAACAAGCATTTGACTTCTGTAGGGTGATGGAGACCAGACACAACACACAGATGGGAGAGGACCAGAGCCAGAGTCATGTTATAAAGCTGGGAGCCTGCCCACTGTCAAGGGCTGTGACTTGTCTGAGCTGCACAATGAGAAGAAGAATACGGTAACACACCCAGTACCTGGCCAAGCCACCTACTAGCTCCACGCACGGACCTTCTACGTCGCTGATGTAATTGCTCGACAGTGCACTAAAGAACACTGTAAGACTTGGGTCCAGTTGGAAAGCAGCTGTAAAACTGCCAGACAGGGAATGGCGAAAGCAAAGAGTTTCATTCAATTTATACCGGTAAACTAAAATTAGAATACATGCAAGGAAAACTATTGCTAAGAAAGACATCCAACAAAACAAACACCAGAGCTCAACAATTTATTTTCAATAATACACATGTAATAGAACACTCTGAGTAGGATTAAAACATAATTATGTTTAGTATCCAGACACTTTACTAAGAATCTTACATGCATTATATCATTAGATCAAGACAATAGCTCTATGAAATAGGTTCTATTATCTTCTTTTTACAAATGTGGGAACCAAAGCACAGAGAAGTTTAGGAACTAACTCTAGGCCACACAGCTTTCCACGGAGAGTACAGAATTACAGATTCAATAAGAATAAGAAATTATGAAAAAGAACAACAAACTATGAAATTAAAAGGAAAGAGAACAGGAAATCATGAAGTTGAGAGAAAGACATAAATAATAATAAGTAGATACAAGAAAGACTCAATTATAAATCTTGGAAACTAAAAAAAAAGATAGCCAAGGAGATATCCTCTTTAGATGATAAATTTCAACTATATATAGTTGAAAGAAGACTTAGAGAAGTAGGACTGAGTAATTTGCCTCAACTTGGCATGACAAGATACAAAAAAATCAAATATATGAAATAAATGTTAAGAGTCATGATAAATAGAGGAATTCCAACATGTATCTTATAGGAATCCCCAAAGTAAAGACTTGAGTGAATCCCTGAAAAATGCTATTCTGAACACTTTATAAACACCCTATCTGCAGAGATAACAGCTGAGTTTTCTGGAACCAAGAAAATATATAATTTCTTAGATTTAAAGCACATACTGAATGAAGACATAAACTTACACCTGTACACATTGGAGTGAAATTGCAGAAAAGCAAAAATGTCTCCCTGAAACTGACACAACATTATAAATCAACTATACCTCAATAAAAAAAGAATAAAAATGCCTTAAAAGCAATCTGAGAGAGAAAAAAAATTGCATTGCATACAGAAAAGAGTCACAGTAAGACTGACGTCAGACTTCTGATCAGCAAAAATGAACGCCAAGAGTCAGTGAAGTAATCCCTTCAAAATGCTGGGATTTCACTGTCTACCTGGAGTTTCCTTTGTGGTCAGACTGTCTTCCAGGGGTGATGAATGGACAATGGAAGTTTGCCATTGTGGTCTTTTGCTGAGATAATTATTGAAGGATATTCATTACTGCAAGGAAAAAGTCAGCCCAGAGGGAGTAAGCAGAATTCCAGACAAGGCAGCAACTATAGAAAAACTGTTCAAGTACGTGAGGAAAAGTCGAGCTGTGTGTGTTCTGTGACTCTTTGGTCTTTTATGCCCATGTGCTCCTGTTACCAAATGTTTCTTGTGTTTAGCCTTTATTTTCAAGCATACTTTGAATTAAAGTTATCCATGAGCCCTCAGGTGGCTCAGAAATTGACAAAATAAATATTGCAGGAAGAAAAGTGGGGATATTTTGATCATGGAGCAAAGGATAGGTGATAAAAGAGGACTGAAGAGGGAGACAGAAATAAAGATTCTGCAGTCTTTTGGGGAAGTTTGCTTACTTAATAGATGGTATTGAATACCTGGCTGAAAGTCAATTACCTAACCTTTCTCAATCTTCTTTACAATGCCTCCCTTGTACCTCTTCTCTGCCTCACCGTTCAATATCTCTTCCTTCTCAATGAGTGCACTACACCTTCACGACATTATTATGTTTACTTCATTTATGCAAAACTCATTTGTTTCCTCTCAAATTGTTTTCTATTGTGTATATAACTTGATTTTTATTGTCAATCTGTTTTTTTTCTGTAAAAATGGTTTTGGTATCTTAGGTTGGGTTGAAAGCAATCCTAATTTTTCCCATTAAAATTGATATGCATATTTCTTTTCAACTTAACATCTTTACAGTTAGTGGTATGGTTTCCGTTATGAATAAAAGTTATTAAACAAGGTATGAACGTATTACAGTGATACATAATAATGTGCAAGGTTTTCTGTGATTGGTGAGTGAAAAAAAGTTAGTTGCTGCAAACTTTATAAGTTGTGACCTTCTTTTTGCAGAAATGATCTGGAATGACACTATGATTAGTGACTATGTCTGGGCTTAGGTAGCATGCTAGTTATTAGTTTTAATATCGGCAGACACAATGTAAAGCATCTTATCTCCCCTGCCCCCCCCAAAAAACCCAAACAAGCAAACAAAACCCCCGAAAAAGATCACATCCCAGCTCCATAACTTACTGTAATACTTGAGTAACATAATATCCTCCTTAGCCTAATTTTTTTTTCTTTTTTAAAACCTGAATATCCAGGATGATAATTTTTCTACTTTACAAAGAGGGTATGATGATTAAATAAAGTACGTAACTTTATTTAAGTTTATTAGTCAGATGTAAATAAACTACACATTGGAGCTATTTTATACATATATATATGAATACACACAATAGACAGAGATATGGATATTTCTGTATCACTCAAGTTTATTTAAAAAGGAACATGTATTAATTTTGTAAAAACAAATTAAAATAAATCTATAAAGTGTACTGAACTTTTGGGACAGATTTTCCTATACCACATATGACTGCTCTTTCCTGAATAATTTGAATAAATGTATAAATTTGGATAAATTTGAATGTTTATACAAACTGCCTGTTGATTTCTGAGTCTGGTACAGGCTCTATTTCCACACTCCTGTGGCTGCTTCTTAGAAATGGTTCTACGGTTTTGCACTCCTAGGTAAAGCAGGTTTTTTCACTTTGAGTGCCACAATTTAAAAAAAATTTTTTGATCATCTTTACCCATTCCTTCCATGTCATTTTGAGTACTGTAATTTTAAATGATAAATGGAATATATATATAATTTTTCTTTTAGGTAAGGTCCAAATACCCATCTGTTATTAATTCTCACTTCTGTCTCAGGTTGCTCTTTTGTTTTCATTTTTTGACGGCAGAAGAGACTTGGTAATGAGAGCACTTTAATGCGGAAATCCTGAGTTCATGATTTTCATTTACTCGTCTTCTGGGAACACTGAAAAGTGGGGCTGACAGAAGCTGGGGAGCTCCTGGAAACGTGATAGCAAGCCTCTGTCCACTGCCACACCAGAGATGGGGGGCCTTATAGGTGAATTAATGAGGATTATAGAAAGCAAAATAATACTAGACTTCGATTATCTACCCAGTGACAACATCCTTCGGTACAGTGGGATCTATGTATGAAGTACTCAAACGGCTAACAGGCCCTCTCTCCCTTGAAATGTAAGCAAATGCTTGTCTCCTAGCGGGAGGAGATGGGTGGATGGAAGGTGAAAATTAAAAGGGGAAGACTATGAGAGAATTGAGAGTAGGACATTGAATCACTGCAGATTTATAAAGATGTAGCTTTTTTCCCTGCTTTGTTCATGAGATTTACATAATAAACTTTAATTTTGCTGGGAATTGAAATAAATCAATTTGCAACATCAAACTTTCCTCCCCTTGACCTTCCTGAGTTTTAGGTCCTTGCAGGGTAGCACTTTTTCTGGGTGCTCTGTTATTCAGCCTTGTATCTGAGGCTTGGAAATCATTTCACACTTCAACAGATCTTTAAATGTGGCATCAAGTTATCTCATAATTGACTTGTCTCCACTCTGTGTTCTAATGCCCAAAATTCCAGCCAAATTAAAGTACAGCAGATGGGAAAAGTCACTTGGAAAGGAACACTAGGGAAGTCTTTTCACTTCCTGTTTGAAAACTAAGATTAATAAACTGAATTCAAATAACTGAGAATTAATTTCAAACTCTTGAGGGTCTGGAGCATAGGCATGTGGATGGAAAACCCAAGCAGCAATCAGTGCTTCTTTTGAGCTGGTGAGAACATCTCCACATCTCAGCGGTTTCTTGATCATAGTCATCTTATATCATCATCACCACCCTGGGTACTGAGCCCTTTCTTGGCACTGCTCACTGTTGGTGAGAGCAGCCCACACTGCTGGCGTCAACCTGGTGCTCGTCAACCCTGTCCACACACAGGAATGAAGCAGGAAAAACATAGCTAGTTAGGACAGCTCGAAACAGTCCCCCAACACCAACCCCCTCAGGGACATAGTCAGTCTTCTGCTTTAATGTAATGTCCCATTTAGGGTATTGACCTTGATAGTCACCGATCTTACTTAGATTTCTCTAGTTTTAATTGTACTCATTTCTGTGTGTATATTTGGTTGTGTACAATTTTATCACCCGTGTAGTTTTGTGCTATAACAGTCAAGATGCTGGGTACTTTCAAACACCATGGGGAGACCTGATGTTGTCCTTTTGAAATGAAACCAGGCTCCCCTTTCCAAAAGCTGGCAACCATGAATTTGTCCTCCGTTTCTAAAATATTGCCATTTCTGCAATGTTATATAAATGGAACCATACAGTACGTATGGGGTTGGCATTTTTCACTCAATTTAATTCCCTGGAAGTTTATCCAAGTCATGGTATATTGCTCGTTCTTTTCTGTCACTGAGCAGTACATTCCATGGTATATGTCTACCAGCACTTGTTTGATCATTCACCTGTAGAAGTACATTTGGACTGACTGTAATTTTTGGCTACTGTGTGTAAAGCTGCTGTGAATATTCAAGCATAAGTTTCTGGGTGAACGTAAGTTTCCATTTCCTGGGATAAATGCCCAAGAATTCAATTGCTGCGTCATATGGTAGTTGCATGTTTATTTATTTTGAGGAACTGGCAAACTGTTTGCCAGAGTGGCTGTACCATTTTATATTACTGCCAGCAGTATATGAGTGATCTAGTTTCTTCTTACTTTCACTGGCATTTGTGCTGTCAATATTTTTTATTTTGACCATTCTGATAAACTATGCGGTGATATTGTATTTTGGTTTTAATTCACGTTTCCCTGGTTGTTAATGATGCTGAACAGCTTTTGTTGTGTTTATTTGCTCTCTCTCTGTCCTCTTTGATCATCCGTCTTCATGTCATTTGCCCATTTTCTAATTGTTTGCTGTTGAGTTTTGAGAATAATTAAAATATTTCAAATACTAGTTCTTTGTCAGATATGTGGTATGTAGATATTTAATCCCAGTGCATGGTCTGCTTTTTATTCTCTTCATATGATGCTTTTCAGAGCAAGTATTTAATTTTGATGAGGCCCAATTTATCAATGTTTTCCTTTTATGGATTGTGATTTTGATGTCAGATGTAAGAACTCTTTGCCGAAGACCTCAAAGATTTTATTTTATATTTTTTCTAGAAGTTTTATAGTTTCATATATCCACTTTAAATCTGTGATCCATTTTGAATTAAAGTTTGTTTGAGGTGATCGATCTAGGTTGATGTTCTTTTATTTTTTCTTTTCTTTTATCTTTTTCTTTCTTTCTTTTCTTTCTTTTTATTTATCTATTTTTTTTTTTGTGACTATGATGTGCAGCTGCCCTGGTACTATTTGTTGTAAGGTTATCTTTCTTTCTTCCATTGAAGGGGTTTTTCATCTTGGTCAAAAATTAGGCATATTTGTGTGGATCTATTTCTGGGTTTTCTACTCTGTTCCATTGATCTATTATCTATCATGCTGCCAATATCACTTTGTTTTAATAATAATAGCTAGATAGTTAGTCTTAATATTGGGTAGGGTAGTTCCTCCTTTGTCAATATTGTTTTGGTTACTCTAGGGCTTATGCCCTAGGGAATCTTGGGCCCCTGGGGACAAAGATGCTTCCTTGATCAGGTACCAGCTGTCATATCCCCTAACCTGCCTCAGTATCTCAGTGAAAAAGGGGAGTCGCCAGCCTGACAAAGAAGTGTAATGCTGCCTCTAGCTGCTTATTTGTAATGAGGAGCCCATTTGAACCTCCTTGCCTGTGGTGTCAGCTTATGTGATGCTGTCAGAAGAATTCCCATTCTAACCAGAGAAAAATACATTGATTGTCTTCTTTTGCTAGTTTGGTGATGAGAAAACTGGGTTTGAGTAGTCTTCCTTTTTGTGTGTGGGGAAGAAAGACAGTGCTGTGCTGCACCTTCCGTCCTGGGGTCCCCAACCAGCTCACCCTCTTACGACTCTCCAGAGATCTCCTTTGGTTGTCCCCGGCATCCTCTCCAGATTTTATGGGTCTGCTTAGTTGGGAAGAGTAAGGACAAGACCAGAAGGACCAGGTCTATCAAATAGGTATTTAAAGGAAAAAACACAAATAGATAAGCAACTGCTTATTTAAATAAAGAGATATGACATATCAAGAGCAGCTCTTGCACCTTTATGCAGAATTGAACAGAAATTTCAGAACTTGGAAAATGAGTGCCATTTCTCCAACTATCCAATGTTCTTGTGCTTTGTTAAAATGCTTAAACTTTTTTTCCTTTGACAGAAATAGAGTCTGGGCTAAATTCCAATTTGAATAAGTATACTGATCTTCCAAATTCCCTTGGCAGTGGAAATTACATGCAGCTTTCTTGGTGCTCTGTCTTTAACGAGTGGAACAGGACAGCTGTGCACCCTGAGATAGATGCTGAGTTCTACTGAGAGCTGCCTGGAGATGCAACACCTTTCAATTAATTATCCCACCAGATCTGCAATAACACCAAAGCCCACAAAGCTGCATGTCTGAATCAGCACTCTGTTTTTCCCTCTAATTGAAACCTTCTTATTTTTCGTGTCATTGTTTTTGAATCTGTTTAATACTTTTATGAAAATAAAGAGATCTGTTTGCTGGAAAAAAAAATCATGTTGACATTTTCAAGTGCAACATTTGGATGAGTGCATTAGCTCCTGCCAACGAGTCTGTACACAACCCAGTTCTTGATCCTCCCACATGACAGTTCTACTGCAGAAAGAGTCTCCACATCTACTTCTCGGTTGAACACCTTTCCGTTAAATCTCTTTGCTCTTATCTTCTTAATAACTGTTGGCCAAGAGCTCTGACACCATACAGTATTTTGTATTTAGATGCCATTCTTTTTTTCTCTCCAAAAACAGAATATTAAAAACATAGGGGTTTCAAAAGGGTAAAAAATTCACAAGGTGTCCAACTCAACCTTTTTAAGGAAGACAAATTTAAATTAAACAATTCATACTATATTTAAGAACCTCCAGGGAAGTCAATTTCATAGTAACTTTTGCAGATACATTCTCATATGGAATAGCTTTATTTCCAAGTAAATGTCTCTAAGTTGACTGGCTGTTAAGCCATTCTTCAGTGAAAAAGAAAACATAATTTGCAGTAGAAGAAAATATTTAAATATTTTACTATCCCTTATGCTAATTGAAAACTGAAAATAAATTCCTAGAGCAGTAGTTAGAATTTTACAGGTTACAGACTCCTTTAATAATCTGATGGAAGCTATAGATTTCGTCAAAAGAAAATATATACAATTGCAGTAGGCTCAGGGGTCACCTAAAGCCCCCAAGGTAAGAACTCTTGCTCTGGAATGTAGGTCAATTGTTGTTGAGAACTTCTAATGTGTCTCTTCAAAATTTCAGAATCCAACTGATTCATAGAGGAGAACCCAAAATGAGCTTTGAGTGTATGAGTTATGATTCTTTGGTTATATATAACAAAAACAAACTCTGGCTAATTTAAGAAAAAAAAGTCATTGGAGAGATATTTGAGCTCATAGATTTGAAAACCCAGACCAGAAAGGACAGTAAGTGAGCTGGCAGATGCTAATGTAATGGACGGTCATTTGGAGATGCTCATAATGACTCAGATTTGGCTCTTTTGTTGGTACTAAACAAACAAACAAACAAATAAAAAACACACAGGTGTCAGGGATTCAGGGCAGGCAGAAACAAGCAGTGAAATGTACATTACAGTATCTACAGACTTCTGGGAAGATAAGTATGTAAACTATTGCGATTCCTTATTTTAAGTATCTTTGCTATTTTTATTATGGCCACAATTATTCTATTATTATTATTATTATTATTATTATTAATTTATATCTACATACAACATATCTATGTGAATTTTGAGGAACCAAACATTGATCAACTTCCGAGAAGGACATGCTTCAAACCACTTCAGATGTGGCCAAAGAGTATAACAGACAAGAAGAAGTTTCATGGAAGCAGGGGCCATGGAGCTCAACTGAGCAGAAAGGTCTTTCTAGAGTGAAGAATCAAACCTGATGAAGGACCTTCCCCAGGTCGTGGTGGGGGCCTTCACGACGTCTGCCCTGAGGGATTTCAGAATTGCTATGAAGCAGTGATGGATTTGTCTCCTGTTCTTCCCCCTTCTGAATTAATGTTTATTGTTTATTCTCTGATCCACAATGGTATATGGGAATTGTGTGGAGGAAAAGAGGCAAAAATCAACTAAAAAGATGCCCTTCTGGCCAAAGACATTAGTAAAAGATATATAGTGTAGTAACTCTGGAACATGTATACACTAGTTGTGTGAATATAAACTCCCTGGTTGCTTGAGTGGTGTATAAATTAAGACCCTGTTTGGAAAATGAAGCTGTCTTCTGTGAACGTTGCAAAATACCATTGTTGACAACCTGCCATCTGGTGTTATCACAGTCTCTCAGTGGTGTAAATCCTTTTTAAGCTCTATAAACTGTATTTTTCAATATTTTCACTTGAAGGCCAATCTGATGCATTTTTGAAAATGATCATAAGCATTGATACAGGCCCATTTTAGCATCAGCCTAATAACTCAAATAATGCAAACAGTGTAGTTTATTCACCTACAACCTATGGAGAGCCTACTTCTGTGTAGTTTTCTGCCATGATCTGTGGGTAATTAAGATGCATAACATATGCCAGTTATGAGGTAGTCCTGGCACTCAAAGCCATTAGATAACAGAGAAATGAAGTCTTTACATAAAGCATTATAAATGTCCTAACATGACAAACTAGTTCAAGAGTAATGACACAACTTAAAAAATGAAGTCTTTCAGCCAAATTTGAAGAATCTGGGGTACTGAAGGCCAAGAGTTACTGAAATGTGCATATGTTACAGGAGCATCTCCTAAGGAGTTTCCACTTCACTTCAGGAAATGTTTTAATCATATCTGCAAACCCCAAATGAAATTCTTTGGATTTTCTCCTGCTTTCTTCTTGTCTTTATGGAACCAAAGATGACTTAAATGTTAATAAATGGAAAAGGAAGAGTAAATATAATGCCTGTATGAATAATAAATTGGAAAGCATCTCAAATTCAAGTTGACTGTTCTAAAAACTATTTTCATAGACTGTGACTTTAAAAGTTTAATGACTTCGGATGATGTGTTGTGGGAATGAAGGTCCTTACACAGACTTTAACATTATTGGCCAAAGGTTGTTTCTACAATCCTATTGGAAGATATGCAGACTTTGGGCACATGCTACTTCAGAAGCAACTAAGTTAAAATTTGATTGAGTTCATGGAGAAATACATGAAAACTTCAAAGTTCCTTGAGAAAAAAAATATATAACAACAATTTCATGTTATGTTATTAGTCAATGGAATGGCACTGGTGAGATTGTATCTAATATGATTTTGGCCATTTTCACAAGTTTAAACCAATCTTGCCTGGTGAAAACAGCATATAAATTTTCTTTTCAAACTCATAAAATGTTATAAAGATGTTAACCAACTTAGCCCATTTTCACCCACGAGCTATAATCATGATTTATATTATTTAACCATTTAAATATTAACCAAGTCTTTACAATGTAACATATTAATTTGGAATCCTTTCCACGAAGGCAAAAGTAATTTTTATGAGTTTTCTTTGTATCTGTCTAAATCTATCAACCACCTACAGTGGAATGAAAGCGACATCCATATGGTATCTGAATTGGTGATTCCGAAATCAACATTTTGATAAACATTGAAAATAAAGAGTGTCATTATATTATACAGCAGATGGGAAAGGGATTTACAGATTAGTGAATTTTTATAATTAACAAAACGTGTTAGAGGAGTTTGGCTTATCTGAACAAAGTTAGAATTGTTTAAAGGTATAGATTTATCAGAGTAGAGTGGTTTATCATACAGGTTCACTTCAAACGCAAATCATACTGTGTGTGATGCTGCCATCTGTGCTCATGACGAAAACAAGGATGTTTAGCTTAAAGTTCTACGCCCTTACAAAGCCTTCAACACGTAATGATTACTACATGGAAACACACCTGTGGGTGGAAATTATTTTATCTAAATTAAGATCAATAAAATCCGTTTTATAATTGATTAGACAAAAAATGTTATAACAACAACTTGAAATAAAGCTCTTTCATAATGTCAATTTCAGAAATGTTCCATGAAGGTCACTGAAAACTTTAATTAATCTGGTATAAATAATTCCACCCGGGACATGGTCCAAACCAGAGGTTAAGGGTGGTGGTGCCTGGTTTCTTTTCGGAGGCAGAGTCCATTACTGCCTGGCTCTTCTTGCCACTTCTCCATTTTCCTATTTTCTAAGAGTCAGTGAATGCAAGGGTTGCTTTTAAGTGAGACAGAGACTCAAGGTAAATATCAGTTAACATATCAGAATACATACAAGATTTCACATGCAGAATATATGGAATGTGTGCAAATAGTCTATATTACTAGAGGGCTTGAGACCGGAAGTTAATGTGTGACGTTTTTGGAAACTTCATTTCTAGAAGCCAGTTAAGAGTTTATTGAAGTTGCCAGCAATTTTCTGATCCATTTAAATGATGACTGTCCTTTGATAATATTTCAAAAAACACTTTAGTGGACACTCTGATTTTGCAAATGGAAAAGCCAGCGTCCCATTCTTCAGTGGAGGTGTTGGAAGCACTGAGGAGTTAAATTGCTTTTATGACGATGTTTCATTATCACCAGAGTTGCGCCCTGGGGATTATTACTGTTGACTCAGAGGCAGGCCTGTGACCGCAGAAGAGGAAAACTGTTTTCTCTGCTCTTAGAAGAGGCCCCGAGAAAGGAGGGGTTGACCTTGAAGTATTTGGGAGGAAACCAAGGAGAAGGAAACTGAATGGTAGGCATATACTTTGTCAGAGAAAACAGTCTAGAGGTGGTAGGAACTATGATATACTTTATAGGTGTACCCTGGTCAACTCAGTCAACACAATGGAGAATATTTATATGGCTATGTGTTCTACGAGAGTTATTTATTAACTGTGATCTATACACATTATTATCTTCAGCTTCTCAGCAATCTGTACTATTTTTTTACATGAGGATCATCTCAGTGAGGAAAACGCCCCCTTTAGAGAACATTTAGGAAATATGGAGGGCATTTTGGATTGTCCCAATAATAGGAGAGAACTATTGCTATTTAGTGGGTGAAAACCAAGAATGTTAGACAACCCTCAGTTTTTGAAAGTGTTATATGCATTAAAGAATTCTTATCTCCTAAATATGATTTGAATGGCCCATCATTCATGCAGTCTAAATGCAAGCTAGTGACCCAAAAACCTACCTTTGTAAGATATATAAAACCAAAGTATTTTTTGCACAATTCTACAGTTCACTGAATATTTCAGGAATGGAACCATTGTGTACAATAAGGGCAGACTAAACATTGTTATCTTTGAGACGGGTTGTTCATTGTTTTGGAAAAGGTATCACCAACAGCAACCTCATTCAAAATATCTGAGTCACAATTACAAACCACCTGTAAATCAGTCTGCATTTGTACCTGCTGTGTTTTCAGAGACTTCAAGTATCGGTATGAACATTGTAGCTAGCGTTTAATGTAGCATGTATTTCTAGTGTAGTCACTCCAAGCATTTATACATCAGTATTCATAGTATCTTGTTACAAAATATTTTGGTTTTGTTGTTCCTTTATTTTAAAGATTGGGCACTGTAATTATTTTTTATTTATTAGAAATACTTTGTTAAATCTATTAGCTTGCTATATTCTGTTCTTATCAGTTTTTCTTTGTTATTTTTGTTCTCTTTTCTAACTTACTTTTGGGTTTATTAACTAATTTTTTATTTTCAATTCATTAATGATTTATTAACTTGATTTTATCTTTTGGTTAAAGGTTTACAGTTAACAATATACTTTGTGAACTTGTGGAGCTTTCACTCAAATAATATTCTAGAACTGATGTCTTATTTAAGAACATTATAACAGTGTGCTTTCATCCACCCTCCTGTCCTCTGGGTGGCTGTTGTCAGCCATTTTACTTCTATGCAGGTTCTAAAACGGACAATACACTGCAATTATTTAATTTTTTGAACTGTCATTATAACTGTATTTTTTACCAGATTTATTGAGGTATAATAGACAAATAAAAATTGTATGTATTTAACGTGTACAATGTGATATTATACATGAGATCCATGATCAAGTTAATTAATATATCCATCACCTCAAATAATTATCTTTTTTTTGGGGGGGCGGATGGTGAAAACACTTAAGATCTTGTAGCAAATTTAAAGTATACAACACATATCATTAATTATAGTCATCATGCTATACATTGTATTTCTCCAAACATCTTATAACTAAAATTTTGTGTCCTTTTGGCCAACTTCTCCCCATGTCCTCTACTTCCCAGCCCCTGGTAACCACAGTTTTACTCTCTGCTTCTACCAGTTTGACTGTTTTAGATTCCACATATGAGTAAGATCATGCAATATTTGTCTTTCTATGTCTGACTTATTTCAATTAGCATAATGTCCTCTGGGTTCATGTTTTTACAAATGGCAGGATTTCCTTTTTATAATGAGTTTATGCATATATATATGTAATATATATATTTTATCTTTTTATCTATATATCCATTTAACCATTTATTTATTCTTTACCTATTTATCTGTCCATCTGTCAATGAACACTTAGGTTGTTTCCATATCTTGGCTATTGTGAATAATGCTGCATGAACTTTGGGGTGCAGATATCACTTTGAGACAGTGATTTCATTTTCTTTGGCTATATATCTAGAAGTGAAATTAGTGGATCATACAGTAGTTCAACTTTTCATTTTTCGAGGAAACTCCATAACGTTTTCCATAGTGACTGTACCAACTGACATCCCCATCAACACAGTGCATAGTGGTGGAGGATCCAGAGTACTGTGGCAGCAAAATAAAATATCGAAAGATGGGAGTTCTATCTTGAAAACCAAGGTTTACAGAAAATTAGGCAACAGAGGTGTAGTGGCAAGAACGAAACCCAACCTAAACAATAAACTTTCATAAGCCAGACTCATCAGTGAGAGACAGAGCTGTGGCCACATTTGATGATTATATCAAGAGAGAAAGTCCTGCACTCACAGAGCTGGGAAAATATTCTATGCTGTCTGTCAAACATAGGAAACTCCTCTTAATAGTTCTAAAAACAAACCTTTTAAAAAGTTGGGTAAAACTCCATATAAATTATTGAAGGTAATGAGATGAAAATGAAGCAAATAGCATTCAGATGGAAAATGAGAACATGCCAGGGATGTGTGCATTAAGCAGAAGAAAAATGTTGTATGAAAATTCAAAGTAAGCTACCAAAAATTAAAAAAAAAATAACCAGAGCTTTGGAAAAATCAGATAGAAAAGCTCAGGAAATAATCAGTTAAAAAGTATAGCAAGAAAGGAAGAGAACAGAAAAAAAAGTTTAAAAAAATCAAACAGAAATAATGACAGCAATAGAAAAAATTTCACAGAAGTCATTGATGTTTAAAGATATGGAATTTAATTATAAGGGCAAGATATGTTTGCAGCTGAATTTTATCTAACTTGAAGAGAATTTAAAATACCAATGTTACTACATTGTCCCTTGAACAACATAGGGGTTAGGGGCGCCAATCCCTGTGCAGCTGAAAATTGACTATAACTTTTGACTCCCCACAAACTTAACTGCTTATAGCTTATTGTTGTCCAAAAGCGTTATCAATAACATAAACAGTTGATTAACACCTATTTTTTATGTTACATGAATTATAAATTGTATTCTTACAATGAAGTAGACTAGAGAAAAGAAAATGTTAAACTCAAGGGGAACGGTATAGCTCAGTGGCAGAGTGTGTGCCTAGCATGATGTGTAAGGTCTTGGGTTCAATCCCCAGTACCGCCATTAAAAAAATTAAATAAATAAATGTAATTACCTCCCCCCCAAAAAATTAAAAAATAAGAAAATTGTAAGGAAGAGAAAATACATTTACAGTACTGCAATGTATTTATTGATACTGTAAGTTTATGTCCATTTATAAGATGAATCGTCTGTCAGTATCTACATCAATATTGTCTTATATGATACAAAAGATTGTAGATGTTATACTAATTACTAACACTAGACATAAAAAAATGAAAAGACAATGTGAAAAAGAAATTCATGGTTACTTACAAGTATAACAGTTTCATGCATCGATAATGAAGCAGCAGCAAGAGGGTCCCTTTATGATAGCCCATACACTAACGAATGAATTCTCATAAAACTTTCATGCCATATAGTATTATAGTTATATTTATAATACAGTATTGGAAATACTGTTACATTTTTTAAAAAGCCATTTACCTGTGATGATAGGCTGATACATAGTTTCTTTAATCGCCAGAGAGAAAGAGAGAGAGAGGCATACTGTATGGTAATATAATTCTTTGAAAGCACAGTTACAAAACAGTAATGAAACTAACACATATTAATTTTATACTAAATATCACTCACTTCATGTCTATGTGAGGATAGGCTATTCACTTTGATACAAGTCTTCCACAGGGTGTTCTGCAGGATGAATATTTAGGTGATGATGATGATGACACGAAAATGTCTCATACTGTTCTTGCCATATGCTAGTTAGACTTTTACACACATACACAACAGATAAGTTTATCAACTGTAAGGCATGATGATTATTTACTATTTATTAAGTGGAGGTGGATCATCATAAAGGTCCTCATCCTCGCCATCCTCACATTGAGTAGGCTGAGGAGGAGGAAGAGGAGGGGCTGGACTTGCCATCTCAGGGGAGGCAAAGGTGGAGGAGGTGGAGGAAGTGGAGGGGAGGCAGGAGAGACAGGCACCCTAGATGTAACTTTATGGAGATACGTCATAATTTGTGTCTGATTTTTTGCTTTTTCCATTTCTCTAAAAATGTTTCTATCTTTCCAATAATTCCAGTCTTTCTTCCACTGTTTGCTTGAGTTTCAGTGCCCATATCATAGAAGGGTCCGTGTTGTAAAAGAAGTCAAAAGCAGTCTTGAATAACTGGAACCCTGTGGCCAGATTGTCCAAGGTCAGTTTGTTTACTGGCACTGCTTCTTCTATGTCCTCATCCTCATCGTCTGGCACTGGTTTGGAAGCACTCACCTCCATCAAATCATCTTCTGCTAATTCCTCTGGTGTGGTGTCTATTAGTTTCAGAATTTGTCCAAGATTCTTATCTTGAAATACCTTACCCACTACCTTTTGCCATATCAACAGTCTCGTTCATGATGTCCTTAACTGACTCTGTCATAAATCCTATAAAGTCATGCATGACATCTGGATGCAGTTTCTCCAGTAGTACATTGTTTCAGGCTTGGCTTTGTTCATGGCTTTCACAGATTTTTTCTATAACAATGATGGCTTCTTCAATATTCTAGGCTCTCATGAAGTTCTCTCTATTGGGGTTCTCTTCCATAGCACTGACAGTCCTTTCCACAGAGTCCTATGTGTAACAAGCCTTAAAGGTTCTTATGACCCCCTGATCTAGAGAATGAATTAGAGTTGCTGTATTTGGGGGCAAGTAGACCACTTGGACACCTTCAAAATTGAACCCATGGGGTTCTGGGTGCCAAGGGGCATTGTCCAATACCAAAAGAATATTAAAAGGCAATGACTTCCAAGGTACTTCCTGACTTTAGGGACAAAGCATTGATGGAACCAACCCAGATAAAGGGGTCTCATTGTCCAGACTTTCTTGTTGTACAACCTAAAGACAGGCAGCTGGTGTTTATCCTTTCCCTTCAGGCTTGAAGGTCAGCAGCTTTATGAATAAGGACAGTCCTGATCATAAACTCCACTGCATTTGCAAAAAACAGTAGTCAGCCTATCCCTTCCTGCTTTAAATCCCAGTGCTCGCTTCTCTTCCTTGCTAATAAATGTCCTTTATGGCATTTTTTTCCCCAGAATAGGGCACTTTTGTCTGCATTCAAAATCTGTTCAGGCAGATATCCTTTCTCTTCATTTTCTTAATGGCTTCTGGAACTCATCTGCTGCCTCTTAGTTGGCAGAAACTGCTTCTCCTGTTATCTTGACATTTGATGAGCCAAACCTCTTTCTAAAATTATCAAACCATTCCTTGCTGGCGTTAAATTCTCCAGCTTTAGATCCTTCACCTTCTTTTTGCTTTAAGTTGTCATATAATGATTCTGCTTTTTCTCGAATCCTATTAGAGTGTACAGGTATGCCTTTCTTACAGCAATACTGCACCCATATAAAATCTGCATTTTTAATACAAGATAAAAAGGTATTTCTCAAAAAACGCAAAGTTTCCATGCTTGCTGACATAGCAGCAGTGATGACTTCATGGGTTTTCTTTTCTCCTTTCTTTCCTCCCTCCCCCACCCCCTTTCTTCCTTTCTTACAATGGTCCTTATACTGGATTCATTTACCTTGAAATTGTGGGCAACCACAGCTGCAGACCCCAATACAGTACATATCAAGCAATTCAACTTTTTCTTGTAATGTCATGACTTTTCTCTGTTTCTTGGGAGCACTTCCAGCATCACTAGTGACATTTCATATGGTCCTATGGTGTCATTCAAAGTTTACAGTATTGCACTGAACACAGTGAAAAATACTCAAGAACCACGAGATCATTTTTTACTGCAATATGAAGTTTACTGGAGCGACTACTGCTCAGGTGGAGAGGATTAGCATCACATGGCATTTTATACAGACTCTTATAACACTTGTACTCACTGTAAAAGCAACAGGAGGGGCTGCAAAATTATTATGTACTATAGATAATTTTATGCCATTATGATTTAATACTACATTTTTATGTTTGTTTACATTTCTCTTGACTGCGAATGGCATCATGCATAACCTGCAAGTGTTTATTTTGGTAAATTTTAACTTTGATTTGTAACATTTCATGGTAGTAAAGGATAAAATAGATTAGCATTGGCATGTATTTTATGCATTCATGACATATCTAACTTTTCCTTTTTTTTAATTTCCAGGTTACATGGTTCATCTGTGAGTTTTTCAAATTGCTGCAAATCTCCAAAAATTTTTCCAATATATTTATTGAAAAATATGTGTGTATAAGTGGACCTGTACAATTCAAATCTGTGTTTTTTAAGGGTTGACTACACTTGAATATCCTGATACAAACACACTTTCAAGTAGATAGCTTGTATGGTAAAAAAAATCTAAAAACAAAAGTAAATATTCATCAATAGAGAATTAGTTGGATAGATTATGGAATATTGGTGCAATGGAATATTGCACAGCAATTAAAAATAAATTACTTTTGACTAGAAGAGACTTTGTATTGTTTGATGAGAAAAATCAACATACAGTGAAGTATGTATAACAAAATGTCAATATGTAAAATAAGCCATGATATAAAATCCTAATGTATAATTATATGAGATGAGTGAAAAATATCCATACTACTTTGTTACTATGAATTATTTGGGGGTGGGGTCGGTCACAGAGCTGTGAAGGAACATGCAGGCAAAGAGTAATAGAGAAAAAATTGCATTGAAATAAACGAAAAAAGTAAAATCTTCTGTCAAAGTGAAACAGCTTTGACTGGTTCAAAAAGTCTATGGGTGTTTTTATCTGAGAAAGTTATGAATTGGAAATGTGCTTTTGATAAAGTCAATTTCCTACTGCATATCTCAGTTAATCCACTCATGGTATTTTTTTCTTTTTAACTAGCATAAAAGAACATGTTCTATGTTACAAAAAATACAGTGCTGATACATATAGCGAAGGATGTATGTCATCAGCTTGTCTGCCTGGGTTGCCCTGACTCAGGTCAGGATTCTGGCTTCCAGCAATTTGAGTGTGTGCTTAACTCATGGTAGTTCTTGACTGTTGAGCTGGGTTTCTCGATTGTTCCTATTTTTTTTTTTAAAGCACAGGTCTAAAGCATACTTTTAAAAATATTTTAAAGCCTTTAAAGTTAGAGACAAAATTTCTTTGAAGAACAATAGCTCTTTTTCTCGTTGAATTTTTCAAAGACAATCTGTTGGTTCACTCGCAATCCTATTTTCATTACTAACTAAAAATGAAGCCATTCAGATGGAGACATCTAAAGTTTATTACATTCTAAATATGTGGAGGCTATTTTTATTGAAATTAGAAAATTGTAAACTCAAATGATAGCTTCCTGGGAAAAACTAGTACATGAACATTAAAGCACAGAAACTATTTCTAAGGTAGAAAAACGTCTGTTTTCAATTGGCCTACAACCTTATTTTTCTCAAAGTTACAGGTGATTAGAAATAGATCCTCTTCTATTGGGGGCATCCCCTGGTTACTTTTTCATTCCTTTCTTTTTTTTCTGTGTGTCCGGGGCCGGGACCTTCTTTTCGGGCTCCACGCGGCTGACGGCTTCCTCGGCGGCCAGAGCCTCCAAGCGGAGGCGCTCAGCGTCCAGCAGCTTGTTCCGGTACTCCTCCCGGACGCTGAGGATCTCCTGCCGGGCTTCGTCTACGGAGTCCTAGTCCAAAAGAAAGCCCCAGGCGAATAAGCTCCACTGGTAAAGCCTTATTATGGCTCTAGAGGGAGCTGCAATCCTTTTATCCTTTGCTCACGCCAATAGATTCATTTGAGAAATTAACGAAGAAAGATGAAAGTTAGGTTTAAGTCTGAATGCGTGAAACATGAGGTGCCCACTAGGGGCACATGAGATTTTAACCGAACGGTAAAGAAAGAGCAAGATGAAGCAAGAAATAAGCAGAGATTTTTGGCAGAGCAACTATCTGCTTTAAACAAGTTCAGATATAATCTGTATAAAACACAGTGTCTCTCACTGTAACTGTGCTCAGTACATTATTAGTTCCTCACACAAATTCCAGCCCTGACAAAATACGTCTGAGCTGTACTTGAAGACCTTCTGAATAATGTCGCCTAAATCAATTGGTTATCTTTGTTATCGTCAATTTGCTTTTCATTTTCACTTCAGAAAAAACTGTTTTCCTCAAGGACACCGATGATCTACACGCATCTAAATCCAAGCTCATTTCTTAGATCTGTTCTTACTTAACCACCTTCTCCTTCCTGACTTCAGTTGGTTTCCTGGACATAACACCCTCTTCATTTTTCTTCTACTTCATTATCTGCTCCTTGTCAGTTGCCTTTGCTGATTTCTTCTTTTCTGCTTCATCTCTTCATGAGGAAGTGGCCACATCTCAGATCTCAGGCCTCTTCCCTTGGGTTGGATACAATCTATGGCTTTACTTTCCATTTATACACTGATGGGTCCCCAGCCCAGATCTTGCTCCCAAATTCCATAAGCATATGTCTAACTTTCATTCACTGTTTCCACATGACTAATAGATATATAGTAAACTCTGTTTAAATACAATAGATATATTAAAAAATGTCCCAATTGAAATCTTATCTTTCCTCCTAAACCATCAGATTTGATGGCACTCAGTCCTTTCAACTGTTTTACGCCAAAACTTAAGAGTATTTCTTGATTCCTCTCTTATAATAAATACACCAACAATCCGTCAGGAAATCCTTGTAACTCTACTTTCAAAATATATCTAGGATGCGATCATTTCTCACCACCTCCACCCACCATCTTGGAGTGAACCACCCTCCCGTGCTCACTGCAGTGGTCTTCTCACAGAACTCTTTTCTTCTATGTGTCTCCTTGTGTGCTTACCTGTTCTCCACATGATATCCAGAGGAGACCTTCTCACACATAAGTCAAATCATTACTCCTCTGCTCTTTAGAATCCATGCATAGTTCCACATTTTTCTCAGAATAAAAGCTGAAGTCTTGACAGTGGCCTTCACAGTCCTACATGGTTACCTTCTCCGTCAGCCTCTTCCCACTTCCTCTCTGATCTCTTCTTACACTCAACTACCCCTTGCTCACTCTGCTCCAATGGCACCAGCCTCCTTGCTGTCCTTCTGATGCAATGAGTATGCTCTTTCCCTAGGGCCTCTGCACTAGCCATCTCTTCTGAATCATTGTATTGTGATTCTGCTCTACTCTGTTTTTCTTGATTCTGGTCCCTTTCTATTCACTTTATACAATATTTATGGATTATGTTTGTATTTGACCATCTATTTGCTCACCAGAATCCAAGCTCCACAAGGGTAGGGGTTTATCTCTTTTGTTCGTGCCTAGGACAGTCCCTGGTACAAACATGCACAGAAATATTTGCTGAGTAAATAAACTGTAGAGATGGGAAGTGTCAGAAAATTATAAACAGGTAAATAATGTTTATATTTTTGAAAAGAAGAATAATTTTTCAAACTGTAGATGAGAATACTTACTGACAGTTTCAGGCACCATTCTAGAAATGGGTTATGAAATGGCTTCTCTAAAAAAATGTCTGCAAGTAAGGCAGTGATTATTAAGTGCTAATGTAAGTTTACTAGGAGGCCATGGCTTCCTAATTTCGTTTGCATTTCTGATAGTAAGGGCAAAATTATGGTTCAACTTCTTGATTGTTGTTGATTTACTATTATTACTCAGAAATAATATAATGGAATAGAAAGGATTAATGAACTGATGCTAGCTAGAAGAGAAGCTTCTAGAAATGACTGTTCTGTTTTCATCACTGATGTCTTTAGAAATTTTGTCATGGTTTTGCAACTTGCATGGCTTTGGTTGAGATGGTGGAACAGCTGGATGTCAGCATCAGACTCCCCAAAGTTTTTGATGAAAGAAAAGTACTGTATCTACCACAATAAAACTGGTTTTACTTAACCAGTTGCACAAGTACAAGATGATAGCAGTGACGTATTTTAAAAACAGAGAAAGAGAGAGATCGCACCATCTTAAGGGTTTAGTGTAAAGTAAGTTTAATGTATGTCAGTGATCTTTTGAAGATTAGTGTTTTCTCACCTGATAGTAAGTATGGTACTGATCGTGTTTCTCCTAAGGTAGCTTCAATCAAAACTAGGGCGTTTATCTGTACCTCACACTTAAAGAATGGGGTCTAAATTCAAAACTGTCCCAGTTAATATTTATTCCCTGCCTCCTCTCCATCTACTGCATTTACTTGTGTATTAAACACAAAACACATGACGGGCAATCCTGAAATTCCCTTTTGTCTTATGATGTTTTCATTTAAACTATTTTCTACCTGATAAATTGAATCTATATAATTTTAATATTCATTTATTAATTCACTGATTCCTTGATGAAGCAAATTCTGTGAAATAAACATCCTTTCCAGGCTCCAGGGACACAAGAGTGAATCAAAACAAAGTCCTTGTTTATGTAGGGTCTCTATTCTAGTGGAGGTAGATTTTAAAATGTACGCATATTTAATATATATCTATGATCTACATACATTTCCATGTTAAGCCAATAAATGAATATACATATAGGATGAGTGTTTTAAGGAAAATAAAAAGGCCAGGAATGGGTGTACACGTTTTCAATGGTGTTAATCTTGGAAAGGTAGGTGGAGAAGACCTCTCTCGTGAAGTGACGATAGATGAGAGACCTCATAAAGTAAAGCTGTACACCATTTGGCTCTCTCGGGGAAGGATGTTCCAGGAAGGAGCAGAAGCAAGATCAAAGGCCCAGAAGTGGGTACACACTTGACTGTTAGAAGAAAGGCGAAATCAGTTTGGAAAAATCAAAAGGCTCAAAGCAGGTGGAATGGCAGAGGAAAGGATGAGAGAGGAGAGTGGGCACTAGCCTTTGCAGTGCTCTAGACGTTTAATAAAGATCTCAGCTTTTTTCATAGTGAAATGTGAAGCCGTTAGAGGAGTGAAATGAGCCCACCCTCCAGTTTAAAGCTGTACTATGATAACCACTACTGCAATTCACAAAACATTTCCAGTCCCCCTCAAGGTACGTGCTGGCGTGGCACTCCTTATTAGTCAGCTAGGGCTGCCGTAACGACGTGCCACAAACTGGATGGCTTAAACGGTATAACTTTATTGTTATTGATACTAGATGTTTGAAACCAAGGTGTCAGCAGGGTTTATTCCTTCACAGAAATTGTACGTGTCCATGAAAGTTGATTTGACCAATGAAATGTGAACATAAAATATAAACATGATGAGAAGGACCCTCGCCTGGACTCACTGAACATGTGAACAAGTGAACATGTAGCTGGAGTGAGAAACACTCTTTCATTGTTATAATCCAGGGATTGGTAAGGACTCTGAAACAAAGCTGGCTCATTGCTTCCAGATGTTCTAAGTAAAGTTTTATTGGAACACATTTAGATATCATCACTGACTAATTTTGTGTTAACAGCAGCAGAGTTGAGTAGATTCAACTTACTGCCTGCAAAGGCAAAAATGTTTATTATTTGGTCCTTTACAGAAAACAAGTTTGTCAACCCCTGTCTTAAGCCACTGAGACACTGGGGTTTTTTGGAAGCACAGGATAGACTAGTTTGTCCTGACTGATAACAATCATTGTGGCTGCTGAGCAGAGACTTTGTAGAGGACGAGGTGAAAGCAGTGAGCTCAGCCAGGGGGCTGCTGCAGGACTCTGAATGGAAGACCAGGACGGTCTGGACTAGGGTGGCTGGGACAGAGAGAATGGAAGGTGGCTGAAATTTGGATATGTTTTCAAGGTAATGATGACAAGTTTTGGTGATGGATTAGACGTAAAGAATGATAAGTTAAGGATGTTTTCGAGGTTTCTGCTCTGAGCAACTGAGAGGGTGCCGTCACTGTTTACTAGGCTGGAGAACACTGGTGGAGGGATGTGTTTGAGCTGAAAGAAGAAAGAGGGCAAGAATGATAATATTTGGATTTGGCGAGGTTTGATTAGAGGTACCTACTGGGCAAACAAGAAGAGATGACACATAGACATGTTCCTCAGATTGGCCAAAACTAAGAATGACACGGAGAACCCAATATTCCCGTAGCTAAAATGTTTAGAAAGTCCTGTAGCCCTCAGAGTCTTTGGGAGTATGTATGTGTGTTTGTACGTTGTAGGGAAGAAGGAGGAAAAAATAAATCTTCATCCTCCATAGTGGAAGTCACCTGTGTACATTTATTAAATTCCCCATTTCTAGTACAATGATACTTCTATTTTTAATTAAGCTTGATCTTTCACAGTACAGAAATCTCTATTTTTTTGTTTTTGGACCATGTCTAAATAAAGCACCTCTACCCCTCTGCTGGGATGGGGGAATGACAGTCATCTGGCTTCAAAAAGTTGAGGTGTAACCTGCGATTTCTAACTGCTTCCAAAATAGCTTTATACCAGTGAAACTCAGTGATTATTTTTTTCTTCCTCCCACTTCACCTTCATTTCTTAATGTGGCTGGTGTCATCAATTTCTGAACCTGTGGGAGATTCTGTGGAGCAAATTAGGTTAGGAGTTTTTCTACTGCCAGCCTAGGATTTAGCTACCGCAAGTCTGTCAATGTGATCTACCTCTGACTTCAACTTCACAAATACTTTGCTGTGGTCTTCTCTCCTGTTCTCTTCATTTTGTGGATAGATCTCCAATACTGTATGCAAAAGAGGTTTTAGGAAGCAAGTAAATTAGATGTGTATAAACAATTTTGCCAGTTTTCTGAGAAGTTGGGAACTAATGTTTTCAAGACTTCTTTCTACCCAGTTACAACATAATTCTGTGATATCGTTTTAATATTACAAAATAATTTGTCAGCTGTGATCCATGTCTATGTACTTTGAGACTCACCCACATTTCCTTGTACATCTCCAGAACTTTATCCCTTAATTTAATCCTTTCTTCTTGGTCAATATCTCGAATGCTGAGGATTCTGGTCCTATACTGTCGGAACTGATGGACCTCTTCTGCCTTCTGCATTGCTTGCAGCTGAGTCAGTTCTTCCGTTCGCAACAGAGGCTTGGTTTCTGTTTTACTTGATATAGAAACATCAAAAGAGATAAATCATTCGGGAAACTCTGGAATGAACTTTAGCATTCAAATAATTTAAAAACATATCAACATACCTAGGAATAAATCTAACCAAGGAGGGGAAAGACTTATATACAGAAAACTATAAACCATTGATAAAGGAAATTAAAGAAGACTTTAAAAAATGGAAAGATATCCCATGCTTCTGGATTGCAAGAATCAATATTGTTATAACAGTCACACTGTCCAAGGCAATCTACAGATTTAATACAATCCCTATCAAATTACCCAGGACATATTTCACAGAACTAGAATAAATCATAATAAAATTTATATGGAACCACAAAAGACCTAGAATTGCCAAAGCATTATGGAAGAAAAAGAAAGAGTCTGGAGGAATAACTCTCCCAGACTTCAGATAATACTATAAAGCTACAGTAATCAAGACAGCATGGTATTGGTACCAAAACAGACATATAGACCAATGGAACAGAATAGAGAGCCCAGAAATGAACCCACAAACTTTTGGTCAACTTGTCTTCAACAAAGGAGGCAAGAATATATAATGGAATAAAGACAGTCTCTTCAGCAAATGGTGTTGGGAAAACTGGACAGCAGCATGTAAATCAGTGAAGTTAGAAAACTTCCTTACACCATACACAAAAATACACTCAAAATGGATCAAAGACTTAAGCATAAGACAAGATACAATAAACCTCCTAGAAGAAAATATAGGCAAAACATTATCTGACATACATCTCAAAAATGTTCTCCTAAGACAGTCTACTCAAGCAATAGAAATAAAAGCAAGAATAAACAAATGGGACCTAATGAAACTTACAGGCTTCTGCACAGCAAAGGAAACCATAAGTAAAACAAGAAGACAACCCACGGAATGGGAGAAAATTTTTGCAAATGAAACCGACAAAGGCTTGATCTCCAGAATATATAAGCAGCTCATACGACTCAGTAAGAAAAAAACAAACAACCCAATCCAAAAACGGGCAGAAGACCTAAACAAGCAATTCTCCAAGGAAGACATACAAATGATCAAAAGGCACATGAAAAAATGCTCAATATCACTAAGTATCAGAGAAATGCAAATCAAAACTACAATGAGGTTATCACCTCACACCAGTCAGAATGGCCATCATTCAAAAGTCCACAAATGACAAATGCTGGAGAGGCTGTGGAGAAAAGGGAACCCTCCTACACTGCTGGTGGAAATGCAGTTTGGTGCAGCCACTGTGGAAAACATTATGGAGATTTCTCAAAAGACTAGGAATAGACTTACTGTATGACCCAGGAATCCTGCTCCTGGGCTTATAACCAGAAGGAACCCTACTTCAAAATGACATCTGCACCCCAATGTTCATAGCAACACTATTTACAATAGCCAAGACATGGAAACAGCCTGAATGTCCATCAACAGGTGACTGGATAAAGAAGAAGTGGTATATTTCTACAATGGAATACTATTCGGCCATAAAAACTGACAACATAACGCCATTTGAAGCAACATGGATGTTCCTGGATAATGTGATTCTAAGTGAAGTAAGCCAGAAAGAGAAAGAAATATACCATATGAGATCGTTCATATGTGGAATTAAAAAAAAAAGAACATAAATACAAAACAGAAACAGACTCATAGACATAGAATATAAACATGTGGTTACCAAGGGGGTGGGGGGGTGGGAAGGGACAAACTGGGATTTCAAAATGTAGAATAGATAAACAAGATTATACTGTATAGCACAGGGAAATATATACAAGATCTTGTGGTAGCTTACAGAGAAAAAAAATGTAACAATGAATATATATATGTTCATGTATAACTGAAAAATTGTGCTCTACACTAGAATTTGACACAACATTGTAAAATGTCTATAACTCAATTAAAAAAAAGGAAAACAAACAAACAAAAAAAGTATCAGCAGGGTGCTGATCTGGATCAAATCAAATATTAGGAACAGAAGGAATAAACCATTATTTTTACATGGGCTATACTCCATTTATTAAATCACTAATATTTTTGGAAATTATTTTAGGAAAATACCAGCAAAACTAGATGTGCTATTTGAAGAGGTGTGTTGATATTCGAAACTATGAGAATATTTTGCAGGTTTTTCCTTTTTAATATATGAAGCTAAATAGGTTTGAAAATGTATGCTTGAATAACTCTCAATTAATCTTATTGTTTAGTTCTTAAGAAAATTCAATCTAATCAAATCATGGCAGCTGGTATGTTGGGAATTTTCTGCAGCTAAACTCACCTTAACCAGGCTACAAATTAAATCTTTACCAAAAACATTTAAATGCTTTTATAATTGACTTAATAAAACATTTGCTAAATTTGAGATGTAACTCATATACTTCTAAAAATCTAAATACACTGAAAATATATTAAGCATTTAATTTCAAACTTTCAGTTGTTTAGCAACTGCTTATTGACAATCTATCCAAAATTCTATGAACACAAATGTCTATATTAATCATGTTTATTAAAACTTACCGCACATATTGACTTAAGTCTACACATTGTAGTTTTTTTCGAATAAGTTGTGGAGACATTTCCAAAATTGTTGGGGATCGTGATTGAGGCCCTGTTTCAAAACAAAAAGTGCCAGGCTTTCAAAAAAAATCAGCAATAACTAACTAAATGATTGTATATTTGATTTAAATTGAAAATATTCTGCACTTCCCTTATTTAATGTGATTTTCATGTTATTTAATGACTATATTGAAATATGACTATATTTCATATTTATCCTCTCGGTATTACTATACTAACAGTTAAATGCAGGAGATGACAATGGGTATAGAAAAAATGAATATGGTCTATAAAAGAGAGTACTAAAATGACTCTAATTTACTTAAGTGAAAGCAGAGACCAAAAAAGATCATACTTTGTTATAAAATTTCATTCTAAACAAGTTAAATAATCAAATATTTAAAGAGTTTGGTCTATCTGTGAAAGCTGTACTAAGCACTGTGGGGGTGGGATATAAAAATGTTTTGAGACACAGTATCCTACCTCCAAAAAACTTTTGGTCCAGTAAAGTAGGCAATATTACAACAAGTAAACACTGAAAATCAAAGTAACAGGAGCTTTTTACCCCACAGACTCGTCTGAACCCACAAGAACAGATCTAAGAAAGAAATTTTAGAGACTAAGATGTTAACCATTCAGCCTTTCCAGACCATTTAATCTCTCTTTTTAAAAAAATATTGAAGTGTCATTGACATACCATACAATTTATTAGTTTTGAAAGTATAACTCAGTATGTTTTAGTAAATTTACAGTTGTGCAACTGACACCGAAATCCTTTCCCAAAACCTTCCCATTATCCAAATGCATACTCTTGTGCCCTCTACATACCCACCACAAGCCCCAGGCTGCTGATTTGCCTTTCCTGGATAGTTCATGCAAAACTACAAGGATATATTTCACTGCATAGAGAATATAGCCAATATTTCATAATAACTTTAAATGGAGTATAATCTATAAAATTTTTGAATCCCTGTATTGTACACCTGAAACTACTATTATAAATCAACAATATACCACAATAAAAATAAAGAAATCTCATAGGAAAAGGTACACTCTTTCAGAGTTATGTGAAATTTAATGAAAATGTCTGAAGACTCTAATGGCCAAAAATGTTAAGAAATGAGGATCAGGAGGGTTGAAACTGAATCACAAGTTTTGGTGCCTTATAACACCAGTCTGGGACTCTGGGAAAAAAATGAAATCTATATTATGATTACAGGGACACTATCCAAGGCAGGTGTGAAGAATCATGATTACACATAATTTTCTCAACTCAAAGATTACTTTGTTAGTAAATAAATAACCAACTTGACATCAGAATTTAATTTTATTTTTATTTTACAGATCTTTAACTAAATGTGGGGAGAAGTTTGTGTTAAAATAGAGGTCACAGTACGTGGAATAAAAAGAAAACTAGGGTTTAAGTCCTGATTCTATGCAAACTATTTAAGCTTTCTGCTCTTGGGTGAGTTATTTATGAATTCCTTTGTTTTGAGGTTGAAAACAAGCAGGACCCTTGAGGGGGCCTTCCTTGGGACAGACGCCCTACACATGTCCCCCACCTCTTGTTTGTAGAAAAGCTTTGCTTCTGAGGCCTTCCCTGAGTTCCAAAGGACAAATTTTATCAGAGAAGTGAGAAAATGCAAAAAAAAAAAAAAAAAGGAAAACAGCCAGGTAAGACAAAATAATAATAGCACAGCCTAAATTGACTATATTTCAGTTAAATACACACACACACACCCACACACAAAGAGCCTTTAGTTCCTCCTCAAGGGCTATAGATAATACCCAGAGCCACATCCTGAAGTTATTTTGCAGATACTAAAACCCCCGCCAGGTGGAAGAGTTAACTGCATGATACTCGCAAGCACAGAGACCCCAGACCGACTGGAACCAGAAAGTCGATGATATTAACTCCTGAAATGTCACCCTGTTACCTCACCACCAACCAATCAGAAGAATGTCCATGAGCTGGTCAGACAGCCCACAACTCTCACCTCTAATGCTGCCTTGAGAAACCCTTCCCTGAAAGCCACTGGGGAGTTTGCATCTTTGAGCATAAGCTGCCTATTTTCCTTGCTTAGCCCCATGTTGGGCAGCTTGCAATAAACACTGTACTTCCCTTCACCAGAATCCAGTGTCAGTAGATTGGCTTTGCTGTGCAATGGGCGAGCGGACCCAAGTTGGTTTGGTAACAAGGCAGAGGTAACAGTATATGCTTTTTCTAGTTTACAGAGGCTCAAATGAGATGATTATGCCAAAACACTTTACAAATTCGATATTAATCTTAAATGTTAGGTATTATTCTAGTAAGTTTTAGTGCTATTGTTATATGTCCATTATTATCTATCAAATAAACGTTGACTTTCAAAATGCTGGTTCAAAGATATCAGAATCTTTGGTTAGTATGGTAAAAGAGCCCTTTGAATTTTGGAATTTTCCTCTTCACTGTGAAAATCACTCAAGAGCATGTTTTAGCCATAAACAAGTTTTAATTTTAAAATTCTCAGACTGGTTTAGCAACTTTGAGAACCACAGTTGGCATTTCTAAGGGTGCTTTCTTCCAAAATATCTTTCTTTCCTGAATTCTGAATAAGCAGAGAAAGAAAAAGTATGAATTTTCCATTAACAGACGTATCATTGGGATGTAGCTTGGTGTGAGAGGCAAATGGGCCGTGATCATAGAACCTTCGGCCGAACCCTTCAGCATCCCTGTCACAGTTATACTTGTCTGACTCAGGGATGAGCAGTGGATGCAGGCTTCTTGTGGGCAGTCCAATTTATTCTTTCCTAATGTATCAATCAGATGACTCACATAGCCCACCAGTGACAGACGGTCCAGGAGTTGCTTAGGGAAAACTGTCCCTCATGGAAGCCAGGAATGTCAAAAGACATTTCTCTATAATATTTTCCATATAGGAGTTAGGTTCATTTTAGTAAATAAATACAAATCCCATAGTATACAGAAATGAACCAATCAGTGTGGCTTGGGCACCACTGAAAATCGTTGTTTTCCAACATTTTAGAAACCAAATATTTGAAATTTGTTGTCAAAGATGTAGCATACTATAGATAAAACAAAAAGGATCTGTGTGTAGTGACAATTGTGTATGTGATCACTGCAATTTTATTTTTAGTATTTGTAGACAAAGAAAACTATATGAATATATAACTGCTCCTTAAAATTAAACAAGAAAACATTTGCCCACTTTTATCTTTAGGTTAGGTATTTAGTAATCAGGTCCTTGAGCAGATTCCAACTCTGATAATCAAAATGAAGACCTATGAATCCTATTATATACCTATTTTTCTACGTTTAACCCTGGCCATCACATATGTTTAATTTCATATCTGTTCCAGGATTTTCATTTCAAAATATGCATTCATCTTATCAATAAGAGCAATACTTACTGATATTTTCCTTCCGCATGCCCTGCTCACGCTCCTCCTTAGGGAAGGAGGATGGGGATGATCCTCCACTATCGCTGCTGGTAGGTTTTGCCAGATCCTTCAAGCTCTTGCTCAGCTGCCACTTCTTCCACAGCGTGCTCCCTGAGGGTATGGTCTCTTTGCTGTCTAAACTCATGGGACTCTTTGTGTCTGACTCTCTTATGACACTTGAAGATGTTTCTACTACAACATGACACAGGCATTACTGAAAAGAACTTGTGTTCTATGAAATCACATGCAAAAATAGCAAGACGTATGGAGTACATACTGAATGAGTCCAAATATGTAAGGTTCAAGAACAGGAAAAATTAATTCATGATGATAGAGATCAGACTAACGGTTACTTTGAAGAAGGAAATGGCTGGGAAGAGGAATGAGGAAGACTACTGGGATGTATTAAGTATATATCTTGATCTGAATGGTGGCTACTGAGTATACACATCAAAGCTATACGAAAATACATCAAGCTATACAATTAACATTTGTGCCTTTACTACATTTTGTATGATAAGGTCAGCCATCTCTGAGCTCTGTCCTCCACCAGGCTTTGTCCTTGGCTTGTAATGAATCCCAGTTTTAGCAAAGAATCCTGCTAAACTAATTTACTGAGAATCGTTCCATCTTTGATATCTAATTAAGCTCCTCTTCCCCCACCCTGATATTTAGTCAAATTTCTTTTGCCTGACCATTGATACCTAACCAAATTCCTGTAAGTAATTTTCTATCCAGTCCTTGTCTATTGGCTATAAATTCCCACTGTCTATGTTGTTTTCAGAGTTGCATTCAATCTCTCTCCTACTGCAATAGTCTTGAATAAAATCTTCCTTTCCATTTTTAACAAGTGTTCAGGGCAATACATTTTCTTTTACATATAATTTAATACAACTTTTAGAAAATTAGTAATAAAATATAGATCCCAAAGAACCAGAGCTGTATTCTTTCACCTTTGTATTCCTAAGATTACATTAGACTCTTCCAATTAGAGGAGTACTTTAGGAGTTAAAAAGATTTCAAATCCCAACTTTGTCACTTTTCAGATGTGTGATTTCGAAAGAGTAAGGTGACTCTCTGAGCTTTGGTCTCTGAGTCTGTAAAATGGGAATAGTAATGTTTACTTCATAGCTGCTGCAGGTTAAAGTGAGACAATAAATATAAAGGACTGAGCAATGCCCATCCCAGAATAACAGGATGAGGGTGATATTTGTGGTTTACACACTTAATATGAAAAGTTAAGGGACATTACTTTTATAACATTTATTGAGTTACACTCTTGAAGATGTCAAAGTGGAAAAGCATGATTTGGGATGTGAATGCCTTCAGCCTCCCTGGGCAGCTCAATGTGGTGATAGATGGAGCAGCCAAGTGTTTGTGAGAAGACACTAGGGTGATGGGGGGCTCTGTCTGCACCTTGGCTCTGTCTCTGGGTAGTTTGTGAATTTAGCAAGTTAGTCTGGGCCTGTGTCTTCATCGTTCAGTTGGAAATAATATATATCAGTGGATTGGTGTGCATATCAGGTGAAATAATTAGTATTTCACAGTTTCAGGCCCAAAGGCAAATCGCTCAATGACAGTAGTTAGCTTTGTCATTGTGACGCTTAGTGTTATTGTTGATGGCTATTGTGATTAGAAAGGTGCCAGATTTATAGCTATAAACCTGCCTTCAATTTCATGTACTGCTGCCTTCTAACTAGGCTGCATCCTTATTTCTGGTTTCATCTTTTCTTAAATGGGGAAAGTCATCTCTACTTGGGAAAAAAGTGAGCCCCTGCTTGGTAAAAAGAAAACACTCCAGAATTTATTCTCTTACAGGATTATCTGTGACTTTTTACAATCCTATAAGAAAATAGATTCTGAAAGTTTTCTTTTTACCAAGCTTGACTTGCTGACTTGCTTTTAAGAAGTGCAAGTAACAGTTCTGTGCTTGGGGCATCTGGGGCAGGGTCCACTGACCTTCTCCAGCTTTGGTTTGGCTCTCAGACATGGGCACACTCTCAGCATCAGGCATTTTCTTAATGAACCGGCTGAGATAGTGGAGACGAGCCTGGGCAGCCTGAGAGACAGAAGTTATCAGCACACAGCGCAGGGAACACTGGCTTGGCGGCACTCAAAAGACACAGGAAAATGTGAATGAACCAGGCCATCTCTTATTAATTATCAAAGAAACTCAAATTCTGAACCACCCATGACTTTGCCAGTTAGTTTTGAGAACTAATGAAGAATTAGTCCTAAAACTAATACTCTGAACATGCTACCTTCCATCCGGCTGCTCCTGAACCTTTGTCATCTGCATCAATAACCCTCAGCTGGGGGCATGAAACCCATATAAATGATACTGTTTCACTGTGGCAATGATTCTGACATAACATAGAGAGAGGAGGAACCATGAGGTCTGTGTATTCCACAGGGCAGCACGTGCTTTTTCTCTACTAAGGCTGTTCAAAGTACATGAAAGCACACATCAAACATTTTTATGCTTTCTTGGTTGGGAGTGTTAAGGATGGACAGCGTTAGTCCCAGGTGATGTGCGAGACCAAGGTGACCTACAATTTGGACTGGTAAGTGGCACTGTTGTGTGCTTTGCTTTTGCTAGTCATCTGGGTTTCCAGAGAATAACATTTCACAATGTGTCTGAATGTGGTCTTAATACTTGTTTAGTTGGTGTCTGACAACATTCCAGATATTTCCTAAGAGAAAGACTATGTAATTTTTACCAACACTGCTCTTCCTTCAGACTATCCCCAGGAATGAAAAGAGGACAATTTTCCAAACTCAGGTGACCTTGATTGACCTTCCAGGCTCAGTCATCTCCCAGGCTTGCTTCATGGCTCGGATTTCGTCTGCTCGTTCTGTGTCTTTTTTCACTTCAAAAAAGTCTGCTTCGTTGTGTTCAGTGACCAACCTCAAAATCCAGTAGGGTTTATTTGGGTCTTCTGGTTGTGGGTGAGCGGTGGACATCTGACAAAATAAAGTAAAAATCTTTGGGTCCCATGTTCTCCTCCTTTCAAAAGGGTCTAGATTTGACCCTAGGATCCATAATTTCACTAGCAAGTATTTTACTCAAGAGAAATGAGAACATATATTCACAAAAATACTTGGAAAAGAACATTTATTACAGCCCCATTGATAATAGCCAGAAAGGGGAGAAAATATAAGTATCTATAAACTGATGAATGGATAAACAAATTGTAACATGTCCACACATCGAATACTACTTGACATTAAAAATAATTACTAATGCACACCACAGTGTGGTTGAATTTCAGAGACAGACGTTAAATTGAAATAAAGAAGTTGAGCACAAAAGACTCCTTCATGTATGATTCACTTGTATGAAATTCCAGAACAGGCAACACTTGCTCGAGGGTGAGATGTGAGGATGACAGAGTCCACTACAAAGTTTAAGGGAATTTCTAAGCTTATGGAAATGGTCTGTAATCTATACCTTGACAAAGATGTGGGTTACAGGGTGAATGCACTTGTCAAAACTCAATGAATTGTACATTTAAGATGGTTGTATTTCACTCTATGCAAATTTCACCTCAAAACTATAAATAAAAATAATTCTGAATTACACTTAGGCTCACTCAATACATCTCTTCACATAAATGAGGGCAGGAATAGTTGATCATTACCAAGTTTGGATATATTTGATATATACTCATTATGAGAGTTCACATTTTGATGTCTTCTAGAATCACTTTCATGGACTTTGGACTGGGAGCAGATCCACATAGGACTTGAAAATGTCTAGCTAAGTGAAGCTCTTTGGTAGCAAACTGCTAGGGTAGAGAGCTTGAGTCTGATGTGGCTACTAGCTCTTTATGTAAGATTGAGACAATGTCAATTATCCATGTTACATAGTACAGATGGGAAAGCAGAGATGGGGGACATTGAATAAAATTTTCACATGCAGTTTGGTTTCAATGTTACCAAAAGAATTTCCTAGCTTTCTATAATATTCTCTTACTATTATGATGAAATCTTAAATCTCACAATTGGAAATTCTTTTATTTATTTCTTTTAAAATATAGTACATAAGCTTTTGTCTTCTTTTATATTGCCTGATAAATGAGTTTATCAGAAAATTCTCTGGGATCAACGTTTTTTTTTTAATTGAAGTATAGTCAGTTACAATGTGTCAGTTTCTGGTGTGCAGCACAATGTCCCAGTCATGCATATACATACATATATTCATTTTCATACTCTTTTTCATTAAAGGTTATTATAAGATATAGAATACAGTTCCCTGTGCTATACAGAAGAGATTTTTTTAAAATATATTTTTATATATAGTCTAGCTAGCATTTGCAAATCTCAAAGGATAAATTTGGAATCAAGTTTTGATTAGGGAAGGGAACACGATGAAGGACTCAGGGAGGGCCACATGTCTTACAAGAAATTATGGATTGAATTAAGCTTATTTGTTTTAAATTTGAATAGTTTTTGTTGTTAATGATAGGACTATTCTGTCCACAAATTCAAATAGTTGATTTTATAAAGTAAATGGTAAACTGGAGATACATCTGGAAAAGTTATCACACAGAATTATCTTGATGTTTCAAGGGAAAAAAAGTGGTTGATTGGAACTTCATCTATGTTTTTGAACCAAACAATGCTGAAATAAACATACTGTGAATAGAAAACTGTATCTGGTTCTTTCATATTCCAAATGTAATTGTAATCTGATAAAGATCATTCCATTTTTCTGTATTTGTTTAGAAGGTATTACACTAAAAGGCAGGATTTGGATTGTAGAATGTAGCCAGTGAGAACATATGTAAATTTAAAAAGAAATTAGCTTTTCTATATGAAATAAAATCAATGATCAAATAAATTCAACATGATTATGGTGACTAAAGCAAAAATACAAAGTACAATATGATAATTTTCAGGTTTCTGTTTGGCATATATGTTAATAAATTTTCAAACATGAAGCAATTTAATACTGATTGCTACTAAAAGCCAACTAGCACAATAAGACTCCTAAAGCTTAGTTCATTATTAATGTCATAAAACTCCAATTCCCATATGAATTCTGTAACCAAACATACTCTTTGTGTTTCACAAGATGGTCCAAACATTGTCTGTTTCAGGATTCCCTAGAATTCATGAGTATTTCAAAGTTATTTCATACTGAATCCCACAATTCCTTATTAAATTCTGCACATCTTCTGAACAGGCATTCTTCTCAATTTTAAAAAGAACAGAAGGCCTTCATTCATGTCAATTTTTAGTTTTATCCAATCATTAGTTTTTTGCAGAATTTTTTGTTGTTGTTGACAATAGTTTTGCAAGTTTTTTTCTTCATTTCTTTCTTTGTACTTCAACCCTTTTAACTGCAGCTTATCCAGCTTCTCATTTCAACTTTCATCTAGAGGTATGTTTTCACACATTACAGGATTGAATCTAAAATAGGTATCAGGAAGTAACCAATCATCAATTATCACCTGGGTTCTTCTGCATCTGTAGCACTGTTGGTAACATTAGACAGTTTGGTTCTCAAGCTCAGCTCATGTTTATCATGGTGTTTCTCACATCACTCTTATCATGTCTAATGCCCAGGGATACTAGGCAATCTAATGGGATGTCTGGTCAAAGACACTTAGACTCATGCATTGCTAGTGCTGAGGGGTTTTTCAGAAGCAAACCTCGGTCTTACTGAATATCATTTCCCATATGTTACTCCAGGCTACTTTGTACACTTTGCACAGTAGCCTGGAGAAGCAGATGTGGCTCTAATGGCCTGGCCCAGTTTCTATTCAACCAGTAATAGTTAATTCCAGGAAAATGACCATAGTTTCTGAACACAAATCTGTTGGCATCATCCTTCTATCTACCATGGTACTTACTGCAGCTACCTTAAGACTTGTGGGATTTCTTGCTGTTTCTATAATTAGTGTGCAGCTCATTCTATCCCTAAGAATATTTCCCCAAGTCTGACCATCCTAAAATGCATGGCTCCAACTCATTTTGACGAGTTCTGACAATGACATTTTGTGAAAACAGATATCATCCTAATTTTTAATAAAATTCCTCACATTCATCCAAGGGCGCAGGAAAAAAATCCCAAAGTGAAAGCTAATATGACACCTGGACTTACACCGCAAATACAGTCAAAGAGCTGAGGAACTGGCTTCTGAGCGAGTTCAACTAATTTCCACCGAAGAGCAACCATTGTTCTTCCATCATCAATTGTACAAATGGGATTCCTCTTCCTCTTGCTGGATTCATGCAGCCAAATTAAGGCAACATTTCTCTTGCTGTAGCCTGAAGAGTGCCAGCCTTAATTTGTCTCAGTCATAAAAATATGCAATGTCTTATCTTGGCAGCCACTCCTTTTCCCTCAGGAAATTTCTGGAGATGAAAAGTCATTTCTTCAATCCTATTAATGCAGAGCTTTGGGTCAGTTATTCTTAATGCTTGAACTAATGCCCGGGTTCTGTCATCAATACTCACCTTGGCAATCCTTCCTTGTTGAAGAGATAAATGCTTTCTTCCTTCCTTGCATTTTTGTCTTTGCTAATAACCTGCTCAGCTTTAACTGCCTCTTCCTGTTCTTTTTGACTGAATCATATTTTACTTTGGGAACAAGTCCACCAACAGAATTGCCTACTAAAGCTTGTACACCTTCAGTGGGATGAGAAAGAAAGTTAGCAGTACGACATTTAAAAGAAACTAGAAGGACCTTAGGTGACACACTGGGGACTTGCAGGCTTGTCCACAGAATAAAAAGAAGATTCCGAGCCTCGCTTCTTGGTCAGGACACCAGTGTCTGGAGAACTGCATTTTCCCTTCTTCAATATTTCTATTTTCAATTTCTGATTTATCCTGGAAATGTTTAGTTTCCCTCTTTTGAGACAGTTTTTTTCCCCTCACATTTGAAGTATGAATGAATATAATTTGATAAAAAGTAGAATGACTCTCCAAATTTTGTGGTTAAACCATTTATGTTATGAAAAGGTCTTGTTTACTATTTCTTCATTTTGTCTTGATCTTTACCATGACTTCTCTTCTCTGCTGATGTAACGCTATATTTTTTCAGAGATTTGATGGTTCGTTTAATGTTCTTCTGGTTTAACCAGCCACTATCTGATACTTTTCTTAATATTTGAGGAGTTGGCTTAAATGGAGCTAAACATGAAATCATTTCCTTCTAATTGGCAAAAATAGTCTGTGAAACAAAGTTCAAGGATGACATATGAATGTCTACTTTTCTAAGGCCCTTAAGAGCAGAAGTTTGAAATTCCAATACGTAAACCATGATTGCTTGGAAAGCAACAGTGCTGCTTCAAGCATGTGCTTCACTTTTGGTCTGTTTACATTTTGCTTTGCTTATAGGAAACCCTCTCTCTAGACGGATGTGGCTTATCCTCCAATAACGTTTGGGTGAGCGCAGGAAACGCAACTGCTTGCTTCTCCGCTTTCCCCAGAGACCCTTTGCATTACAGGATGCAGACTGAAACTGCTTCTGTAGCAGTGGCAACTTGCCTCTCCCTGGCATTGACTTTGGACTGGAACTGGCCTGCATCAGCTGAGTTTTCAACACAAACAGAAGAGCAGCAGTCTGGGCACCACCCCCTTAGTTCTCTTCTGCCACCAGTGGAAGTTGAATTAAGCTTACTTACTTCTCAATGTTTCCAAGGGTATACTCCAACAACAGGAAATTAGATCTTGGAAATGCTAGAGGACAGGTTTTTCCATACTGTAGTAAGGGGAAACCGAGACATCATCTCCTAATATGTTAATTTTTCTTTAGTATCTATTTTGCTAGTGCTACCAGTATCTTGAGTAGTTAATCAAGTTGGGAGCTAGCCTTTGAATTCCTTCTTGCTCCTTATCATACATTTTAGATCAATAACTACATACCACATTTGTTTCCTAGATAGTTCTTTATTTGTTCTCTTCTTCACTTCTTTGATTTGTATCTGATACAGCTTGTATTCTTTTGCCTGAATTATGACAGTGCTTTCTTGAACGGTTTTCCCATCTCTAGTCATTTCCCCTTTAATTCCATACCCTTATAAGTTATCAGGTTATCTGAAATATAAATCTGATCATATCTATACACTTTTTAAAGCCCCCACCTCCCACCTCTCAGCCCTGCATAGACTAAGTTGTGAACACAAATGATGGTGGGGGAGGGTATGGTTCAGTGGCAGATGTGTGCTTAGCATGCACGAGGTCCTGGGTTCAATCCTCAGTACCTCCATTAAAAATAATCCTTACCCCTAATCATTGAGATTACCTAATTGGACCTGAAAAAAATCTGGAATCAGGACCTTTGCCTTGAAGGTAGAGTCCCAGCCGCCTTTTTTTTTTCCCCCAGCCTTCTAAACAGGCTTGAAGGCTCCCCTCTATTTGACCCTTATTTACCTTTCCTGCCTCATATCTCATACGTTAGTGATTCAAAGAACAAGATTGTGCCGGATTTTGCCTCAGCATGCCTTTATTCATTGACTTAGTACAAGACTCCTCTAGGCAGAGGCTAAAAGTGGTACTTTCTAATATATCTAACATTACAACTCTCTGTTTACCTTCAGTCTCCTCCATTACTACAAATTCTTTGAAGGTAGGGACTGCATAATATTAATATTGGAACCCCAAGTCCCCAGAACATTGTCTTCAGTATTAAAAGTCAATTAATGCTTTTTGATACTAAACTAAGGAAGACTCCTTACAGAAGGTGTCCAAGGAATGTTGTTAAGGTATCCAGATAATTGCTGGAAACAGGGACATGGAATTTTTTACTGTCTTTTTCCTGAAACGAGATGGGCAAAAAGGGACCCCATGAACCTAAATTTAAGTGACTCCAATAAGAAAAAGCACCGCACCCACCTGAGGCTCAAATCGAGGTGCTTGTTTTTCTTTGGCTGCCTTTTCTTTCTCCAAAGACTTTTCTTTGCCTTTCCTTGTTATTCTGGAAGTTCCTGAAGATTTCTGTCCCTCACTAATAGTGTGGGAATCTGGGCTTCCCAAGGTAATTAATTCCTCATGTTTCTCTCCATGAGCTAGAAAAACATAAAAAAAGGGAACCAGTGAGTCATGATACAACATTAAAATCACGTCATATAAGAAAAAGAGAAGAAAGTGAAAGAAAATGTTAGTCTAATGCATTTGATTTTCTTTTTTTAAACAAGCAAACAAACAGATCTTTAATAAAGATCTGTGTGACTCTCTTTTATACAATTGAGAAATAATTCATGTACCATCAGTATAAGTCAGTGGGTTTTGGTATATTCGTGAAGTTATGTAATGATCACTACTATTTAATTTGTTTCCGGTCTGGATGCATTCAGTTCATTTTCTTGCCTAATTACCTTGGCTGTTACCTCCAGTATGATATTGAATTGATTCATCTCTGCTTTAACATTTGTTACTCTCTTCTTTCTGCCTACTTTAGGCTTGGTTTGTTTTTTCTTTTCTAGTTTTCTAGATTTTTAAGGTGGAAGGTTAAGTTATTGATTAGAGATCTTTGTTCATTTTAAATGTAAGCATTTATAGCTATAAATTTCCCTCTTAGCACTGCTTTCATTGCATCTCATAAGTCTTGGTATGTTGTTAATTGTTTTCCATTCATCTCCATGTATTTCTTAATTTCTTTTATGGTGCACTTTATTTCTTCATGTGGATATAAATTACTGCCTAGTGTCATTTTATTTCAGCATGAGTGACTTCCTTCAGTATCTCTCATAGGGCAGGTTTGTTGGTGACAAATTTTTTCAGATTTTTATGAGGCTTTGGAAGAGATTCAGTTTCATTTTGCTATACTAGGAATATAGGCTGTTAGTTTTCAAGGCTGCTACTGAGCTGAAGACCAGGGGGTGAGACTGGGGCAAATAAAAATGCCATGAAACTCACTGTTCTTAAAGAGAGATGGCTGTTTTATTGAATAAAGCCTTTGTTAATTTCCAGAGTTCTGAAAAGTTGATTCTGGTCATCTCGTCAGTTTTTTCATTGTTTTTACAGAGGAGTTAATTTTTTGAATCTTTTTTCTGCTATTTCCATTGATGTCCTCCTGGATTTCTTTTCTTATTTGAAACTCCTGAGTTATCTGTGCATGCAGTTTGTCTGGGGCAGAGTCCTGAGAGAATGGAGAATTCACATAGGCCAGGTCTCTCACAGTTGCCTGGAGACACTGTCATAAGAGTATGAAATATCGAAAAGCTCTGTGGAGGAAGGTGAGATTCCATTCTAAGCTGCTCAGCTCCTGAGTGTGAGGAGCCGGCAAAGTAAAAAGTGATTTAACTTGTGAGCAGAAAAATGAAAATAATGAGACCACAGAAAACAAAATAAGGTTACTTAAATGAGAGAAGAATGAGGCATAAGGGTGGAAATGATAAGCCACAGAAACTGGAGAGGCTGTGGAGAAAGGGGAACCCTCCTACACTGCTGGTGGGAATGCAGTTTGGTACAGCCACTATGGAAAACAGTATGGAGATTCCTCAAAAGACTAGGAATAGACTTACCATACGAGCCAGGAATCCCACTCCTGGGCATATATTCAGAAGGAACCCTACTTCAGGATGACACCTGCACCCCAATGTTCATAGCAGCACCATTTACAATAGCCAAAACATGGAAACAGCCTAAATGTCCATCAACAGGTGACTGGATAAAGAAGAAGTGGTATATTTATACAATGGAATACTACTCAGCCATAAAAATCGACAACATAATGCCATTTGCAGCAACGTGGATGCTCCTGGAGAATGTCATTCTAAGTGAAGTAAGCCAGAAAGAGAAAAAAAAATACCGTATGAGATCGCTCATATGTGGAATCTAAAAAAACAAAAACAAAAACAAAAACAAATAAACAAACAAACAAAAACAAAGCGTAAATACAGGACAGAAATAGACTCATAGACAGAGAATACAGACTTGTGGTTGCCAGGGGGGCAGAGGGTGGGAAGGGACAAACTGGGATTTCAAAATTGTAGAATAGATAAAAAAGATTATATTGTATAGCACAGGGAAGTATACACAAAATGTTATGATAACTCACAGAAAAAAAAATGTGACAATGAGTGTGTATATGTCCATGAATGACTGAAAAATTGTGCTGAACACTGGAATTTGACACAACATTGTAAAATGATTATAAATCAATAAAAAAATGTTAAAAAAAAGAACTTCAAAATAACAACACTGCAAATTATATATGAAGGCAAATGGAATCTTGAGCAAGTACTACCTGCTCAAGATTCTCCAATTTCTACTTCCTTAAGTGAAAGTAAGCAATTTGTACTAAAACTTAGGTATTGAAATATACTAAAGGTGGCACTGTTGCCTCATGTTAACCAGATGCCAAACTTTCTAAAATTTTATAATAGAAATATTCTAGGTTGTACATGGCCATGTTTCAAGCCTTACATTTTGTCATATGTTATAAAGATATAATTTTTTGGAGAAAAATTAAATTATATATTTTATTTCTCATAGAAATTAAATGTTGAGTTTAAATCAGAAAATAGGGCAACATTTCTATTTAATTTACATAAAATTTTAAATTAGTCTGGTGTATTCATAAAAAACACATGATTTTTTTTGATGTAAAGTATTTATAATTGAAAAGTAAGCTAAGGTGATAATTTGAGGACATTTATAACTTAATTTTTCTAAAATATATCACACTTCTAAGGTTAAAGTTTATAAGTTGTAAATATATTTGACAAAAGTGGTCATATTGATATGTTTTAATTTGAACAAATTGGCTACCTAAAAAAACACATTTATAAACATGAAATTAGAGAATTCAAAAGCCACTTAACTTTCAAAAAGATTGGCCAACATATTCTTTCAAATGGAAAATTTTCCTAGTGCACTTAAAATACAATTCAATCCTGAATTTCTTTGCTACTTTAAGCAAAAAATTATATTAAGTGATGCAAGGTATCATTTATTTTTCAGCAGCTGCTCATTCACACATAAAATTGTCAAATGTAATGTCAAAAAAGAAGACATATAATTATTCCTAAAGACTTAATTTTCTATTTGGAATACACAATAATGATAAAACCATTTTTTCAAGTATTAATAGGTTCTAGGAACTTTATATATATATTATTTTGAAACTTTACAACAACTTTGAAAGAGAGGCATTGTTATATAATACAGGAGTTATTCTAATTTTGCAGATAATAACCCAGTTTCAGGTAGTTGAATATACAGTAGTTTAGCCACTAGGCTATATTTCTCCATTTAATGTTAACTTCCTGTTAAAAACTGAATTCATATTATCAATTTTGTACCCAAACCAGGATCTACATTTTACATTATTCCAGATCTACATTTTAAATTACGCTACTGTGTTCAGGTATTGAAATTCCACCTGTGTTAGACAATTTGAACTTGAGAAACAAACAAGCTGTACATTACATCCTCAGGACCTATTTATCTTATGACTGGAATTTTGTACCTGTTGAGGACATTTGCCCTTTTTCTATACTCCCTGGCCACCTCTCTGGCAACCACCAATATGTTCTATGTTTCTGTGAGTTCTGTTATTTCAGATTCCACATACAAATGAGATCATGCAGCATTTGTTTTTCTCTGTCTGACTTATTTTCTTTTATCAAGCGTTCATGTTGCTGCAACATGATTTTCCTTCTTTTTATGGCTGAATAATATTCCATTGTGTATACATACCACAATTTCTTTATCCATGCATCCACCAATAGGTGCTTAGGTTGTTTCCATGTCTTGGCCATTGTAAATAATGCTGCAGTGAACATGAAGGTGCAGATATCTCTTGAAGACATTGATTTCATTTCCTTGATATACACATTCAGAAGCGAAATTCTTAGATCATTTGGTAGTTCTAGTTTTAATTTTTTGAGAAATCTTCATACTGTTTTCCATAGTGTAGCCACATTTCCGTTAACAGTATTTCTCCATATTCTCACCAATACCTGGCATCTCCTATCTTTTTGGTAACAACCATTCTAAGAAATGTGAGGTGATATCTCCTTGTGGTTTTGAATTTCATTTCCTAAATTAGTAGTCACGTTGAGCATTTTTTTGTGTGTCTGTCATTTGTATGTCTTTCTTGGAAAAATGTCTATTCAGGTATGTTTTTTAAATGGATTGATCTTTTTTTGATATTGAGTTGTGTGAATTCTTTATATATTTTGGATATTAACTTTTTATCAGATAAATGGTTTGCAAATACCTTCTCCAATTCCATAAGTTGTTTTTTGTTTTATTGATGGATTCCTTTGCTGTGCAGAAGCTTTTTAGTTTGAAGCAATCTTACTTGTTTATTTTTGCTTTTGTTGCTTATGCTTTTGGTATCAAATCCAAAGAAAATCATTGCCAAGACTAATGTCAAGGGTTTTATTCCCTATGTTTTCTTCTAAAGGTTTTATGATTTCAAGTCTTTAATCCATTTTGAATTGATTTTTGTGTATAGCGTAAGATGGGGGTCAGGTTTCATTCCTTTGCATGTGGCTGTCTGGTTTTCCCAGCGCCATTTATTGAAGAGACTATACTTACCCTGTTGTATATTCTTGGTTCCACTGTTACAAATTAACTGTCCATATAGGAGAGTGTTTATCTCCAGTTTCTTGATTCTGTCCATTGGTCTATGTGTCTGTTTTTATGCCAAACCATATTATTTTGTTTACCATATGTTTGAAATTAGGATTTTCAATGTCTTCAGACTTTTGTTTTTCTTTTTTTTTAACATTTTTTATTGATTTATAATCATTTTACAATGTTGTGTCAAATTCCAGTGTTCAGCACAATTTTTCAGTCACTCATGGACATATACACACTCATTGTCACATTTCATAACATTTTGTGTATATTTCCCTGTGCTATACAGTGTAATCTTGTTTATCTATTCTACAATTTTGAAATCCCAGTCTATCCCTTCCCACCCTCCACCCCCTTGGTAACCACAAGACTTTTGTTTTTCTTAAGATTGCTTTGGTTATTCAGAATATTTTGTAGTTCTATCTGAATTTTAGGATTTTATTTTTTCTGTGAGAAATGCCACTGAAATTTTGATAGGGACTGCAATGAACCTAGAGATGGCTGTGGATAGTATCAAATTTTAAAAATACTGGATTGGAAGCCAGACCTTCAGGCAGCAGCTTTTAAAGTAAGCAAAAAACCTCTTTCAGGGAAGAAAAAGGCCATAGGCGTTTCTGCCTGCTCTCTCTGCACTGAGCCCTGGAGGCCACAACATCCTTGTAAGCCTATTAAGAGCTGTCTCTTTGTTTGCAAATAGTCCTGTGGGTCTTGTGGACACAAGCCCTATTGTCTTTTAGAGCTAGGTGTTTTGGGTACCACTCACTCAGGTGGAAGTTTTAAAGGGGGGGGGGGCACTAGATGTTTGGTCCAAATCCTTTGCTTTGGGAGTTGAGATTTCCTTTCCAACTGTATTTTGCCATTCTGGGTGTGGGGTTTATGGCGAGCGTGTATCTCGATCTTTCAGACACGTCTTGGTATGAGTTTTTTCTCATTTGCCTGATGTGTAGGAGTTAATCAGCTAGGTTCTGGGTTTCTTTAAGAAGCAATTGCTCTTTCTGTATCTGTGTCTGTGGGAGGAGGTTAAGTTCAGGAGCATCCTATATCATCATCTTAAACCAGAACTCTCAGCTTTCAACTTTTCTGAGTAAATATTAAAGAGCACAATTACTGGATTTTATAGTGTCGACAAAAAAATTAATCAGTCGATCTAAGAGAGAAATGGAAAATTTTATTCTAGCCAAATTGAGGATTAGAACTCAGGAACAGCATCTCAGAAAGCTCCAAGAGCTCTTCCATCCATGAGAAGTCAGGGGACAGTTACATACAGTTTTTAAGACGGGGGGCTGTGCACTAAATGACATATTATTGACAGCATACACAATCCAGATCTAAGTGTCATAGTGGCCCCTTACAAATCAAAAAGGAATGCTGTCTTTTAAGGGTTTGTCTTGTTCATGCTAAGAGAATGTTGCTTTTTACAGTTGAGAACGTATTTCTGCTGATGGGGGACGTCTGGTAGGCACATAAGACAGATAGATACACAACGCAACGCACAGGAGAGGGGAGAGAGGAGGCCAAAAGGCAGAGAAAAGGTTTTATGTTTAAGTTTGTCTGGTCTTGTCATGAAATGTGAATTTTATTTCACAATAGTAAGCGTATTTTTAGTTTCATAAGAAACCAAAAAACTGTATTCCAAATTGGCTGTACCATTTTGTATTCCCACCACCAGTGTATGAGAATTCCTGTTATTCTGCATCCTCCCCAGCTTTTGGTGTAGTATTATGCTCTTTTGTACTGTATAGTTTTATTTTGAAAATGATGTATTTATGTTCACTTTTATGATTAGGCAATCTTGCTTAAAATTTGAAAAGAATATACATCAAAAATACCCAATCCTTTAGATTTAATTATTTTATTGAGTAATGTGATATAAAGCTTAGGAGTAGAGACTATTTGAATTTTTTTTTAATCTAAATCATCAAACTATCATTTTCTGCTCAGGAATATTGAGAGTAGTTAATATTTTGTAAATGTAAACCTGAATCCTCTTTCAGTAGGATATTCTCTATCCTTTAAATATTTTAAAAACTCACCTTTAGGGTTCATTTTCTCAACAACTTGGACACATATAATTTTATAACTAGAAGAGTTTCCTGTACATTTCTTAGAGATTCATCAAGTAATTTTACCCAACTGGACAACAATTTGTTTAAACTAGGCCTAAACAATCAGGTATTTTTCCCTTTTAGAAACAAAACACTAAAGATTTTGAGGCATGTAATCAATGAGCAGAATAGGAACTGCCAGTACACTAAAGTACAAGCTGCAAGCAACAATGTTTTAATAATTACATAACAAATTTACTGTTAAATATTTGTGTAAGATATGAAACACATGAAAAGCATTTAGGGTGACATACCTTTGCTATCATTTTTCTCTAAGTCTTTTAGTGCTTGAACAAACATCAATTGACTTTCAGTGAGAGGCCAACTGTTATACAACACTGAACACTGTATGATATACTTGTATACCTGTGAAATAAAGTGCAGCGTTTAAACACAAACATCACTGATCAACACAGTGTGTGCCTAACAATTTATTGTTTTAGGCACATAATACATGCATATTTTCTAGATCAGACAATAGTAATTTAATGAAATGCTGTCAGATAGTTTCCAAAATTCTGTAATACCATAGTCTATGAAAGTTTATCCTCACATCGCCACCAATATCTACAGTCACATATTCTAGTATTTACAGTTTTTTGCATTCATGTTTGTAAATGAAATTTATTTATTTTACTTTTGTTACTTATCAAGTTTTAGAATCAGAGTTACATTAATCTCGTAAAAAGATTTTTAAGGTTTGTATTGTTTTTCTGTTTTTTGGAACAATCTACTCCTCAAAAGTCTGTTAGACTTTCACAGGACAGCCTGTAAAGCCATTTAGGCCTATGGCTTTTTGGAAAGGTAAGACTTGATCATTTCAGTTTTATTACTCTTATTTATTCCTATTATTCTTATTATTTCCTATTTTCTATTTTCTGGTGGAACAGCTATGCCATTCCTCCTCCTACTCCAGGAACTTTACATTTAAAACAATTTTTCTAAGTTTTAAATTGGCTAGCATAGAGTTGTATACCATAAATAAAATTTTTCTTAAAGCCTGGTGTTTGCATTTATATCTCCACTCTACTGTTTTGTTCTGTATTTGATTCATTTATATTTTTTTTCTGTTTCTTACTTGATAGGTCAAACAAGAAGCATGTCAACTGTATTAATCTTAAAAAATGTTTAAGGTTTATTAATCTTCCTAAATTTTGTTCTCCATTTCATTGATTTCTATCCTCATTTGTATTAAAACCTTTTCCTCTTATTTTGAGTTATGCTTTTACTCTTTTTCCTATCTGTTTGTTTCAATAGCTTAGTTCAGTTGTTTTAATCATTTATATTTTCTGATGAATTAATTTAAAAGTAAACATTCTACTGAACACTACTTTAGACGGCTAACAAATTTTGATTTGCAGCTTTTTTATTTTTATTGAATCCTTTGTAGTTCATAATTACTTTTTGAATGATTTTTTAAACTAAAGTATTATTTAGTACATTTTACTTTGTTTCCACATTTATGGGATTGTAGGCTGTTAATTATTAATATTTATATTATTGTCTTATGTTAAGATAACCTTTATACAATATAGTTTGTTTTTATTGAGGCTTCCTATGTGTTCTATGAAAAAGTATATTTTTTTATTAGGCGAAGTGTTCTATATGGGTATCTGAAGGATTAAGCTTATGCCTAATATTTCAAATCCTAATGATCAAATGTATTTTTTTTTTCAACTTGATCTACTAGCTTCTGAAAGGTGGCTGTCCATATTCTTATTAACAGCCAACTATTACTTGTTAACTAATTAATTTTCTCTGTAGTTCTAATAGTTTTTGCTTTTTACGTACTGAGTCTGGGCAGTGAGGTGCGATATGTTAGTCATGGTCATATTTACTTACTTCCTTTTATCTTTATATAATATCCCCCATGAATTCTATTACTGAGATATTAAGATACCATCACAGCTCTCTCCTGGTTGGAGTTTAAACTTTCTGTGCCATTTTCTTTAAAAAATGTCACTTTTAGACTATTTAGAGTTGGATCTTATTCTTTAAACTTAACTTTAAAATATTACCCTTTTAACTGATTAATAATCCATTTGTGTTTATTCTAATTACTGTCATATTAGGACATTTCTGGCATTCCACTTTTATTTCTTTTAACTAACTAATTAATTAATTAATTATTTTCTTGGTTTCCAATGAATAGATCATGTTTTCTTTGCTGCTTTAAGTTATATGCATTGTCCTATATTTCTTCAATTTAAGGCACTTACAACTCAGTTTTTATTTATATGTGACCTTTTTGAAAGTTTCATAACGTCTTAACTCACATATAACGTAAGATGATCACATCTACATTATAGGGTTAGTGTAAATCTGCCACGTATTTTAAAATCTTGGCACAGAGAGAATTTTCGTAATGTTTAATTCTTCAGTTCTGGGTATATACTAGCGGCATTAGATATAGAAAGTATTATATACATTGACAATTTTTAGGGAAGTAATTGTTGCAACGTATGTTACATTTTTAGGAGCAGTATTATTGAGCAATTCTTTTTAACGTGAAATACCTGCTGTGACGTGCTCGCGTTTTCTTCTGTGGTGGGTACACAGGTCGTTTCCTCATCCACAATAGGCTGACCAGTGTCAATTGCACTTCCAAGTCTTTTATAGTATTTCTGACTTCCCTGGGCAGATTTCTTCTTAATGTAAAATTCTTGCTCCTTCTTAGGTGCAGCATGACTTAAAAGAATTTGCTTGCTAGCTGAATATGAAAAATACTATGTTTAAGTTGAAATATATGGAATGCATAGTTATTGCCGACTGTGTTGTTTAGTTATAACCCTCTATAAAATACCCAAAGGAACAGGTCAATTTGTGTTTTTTTAATGAGCTGAAAACCAACATCACAGGCTTCTGGGAAATGTTCTGGTCCTAAAAAAACTATAATAGTATATGACTTGCATAGAGTAATGCATATTCTGAGCAACCAATGATTGCTAAAAGAATATACAACAACTGGATAATTTCTCCTTCACTCAGTGCCACTTGAATGACACAATTAACACCACAAACTTTGACTTCTTCTCTGTTTAATATTATATGTGAGTATATTTTTTAATGCTTAATTTCTACATTCATTATTTTGTAATTAACAGGTAATATAAGTACCACTGGAAGGGATACAAATAGATATGTGCTGGATGTTAATTAACTCATCAAACATGTATTAAGGGAACACAAGAGAATGACACAGGGAAATCCCAATTCCAGCCATGACAGAATAATGACCACGATTTATTTTCACACCATAAAAAAATGCCAAAATTGGACAAAACACATAAAGCAACTGCTTCCAGCCATTGGCCAACTGCCAGCCCAGGACTGTGACCCTTGAGAGAAGGGCAACAATCAAGATGATTTCTCCACTTCCCCAGATTTCTGCCTGTGAGCACCTTCTCACCTGTGGCACAGGGAAATAGAGTCTGAACAGTGAACAGCTGTGCTGTCAGGTTCAGGAAGCAAAGACTAGAATTTGAGGCTTCTGAGATAATTAAAATTGTGAGGCAGGGTACCACAGAGGAGGCATCTGAGGAGCAAAGAACTCAGAAACATGCATAGGGATCCACTTGAGTATGTAGCCGAATGCTAAATTTCGTTTGTACAAATACTTAACAATGCCTGGTAAACAATTACTGGAAGATTGTGAGTTTAATGGAGATTCCGAAGGTTGCACAGCACTGAGAGACATTGGTGAAATGAACAAAATTTAATGAAAACACAGGACATTCAGTTGAAATTCAAACAAGGCTATTCTTTAAGAGTAGAACTACCCTAACCCTAGAGTAATAGAAACTCTAGACCTGACTGAAGAAAGCTTAGAACCAAGTCTTGATAGGATTAAGCTAAACTGTAAATAAATTGTCTGCCAGAACAAAATTCCACATTCTTTTGATGAAGACAGCGTAATCTAGAGTCTTTGTAATGTAGCAGATTTAATGGGCCTCATACTATACAAACAGCACTTGAGAAAAAAGTCAATATAAATAATCCCATAGCTGACATAGATACTGAGCTTAGCAAAAGGACTTTAAAATAGCTATTAAAAAATGTGTTAAAGATCTGAGGGAAAAGGTTGACATAATGAAAGGACAAATGATGAATATTAACAGGAAACTGAACTATATAAAATGAAATTCTAGATCTGACTGTAAGTGAAATGAGACATTCCTGTATGGACTTAAACATTGTCAAATTTAGAAGAAAAGATTAGTAAATGTGAAAATAATCTAAATGGAAGCAAAGAATACAGAAAAAATTGAACAGAGGCTAAGTGACCCACGGTATGATATTGTAGCGGGTGGAAGAGTGAACCCCCCCTAAAAAAAGAAATATATCTACTCAAAACCTCAGAATGTAACCTTATTTGACACAAGGATGTTTGCAGCTATAATCAGTAAGGATCCCAAGATGAGATCAAACTGGATTAGAGCGGGCCCTCAATCCAGTGGTAAGCATCTTTAAAAGAGAAAAGGAGAAGACACAGATACACAGAAAGAAAGCCATGTGAAGACATGGGCAGACATCGGCAGAGTTATGCTCCTACAAGGCAAGAAACCCTAGGAGCCGCCAATAGCTAGCAGAGACAAGGAAAGATTCTGTTGCAGGGACTTCAAAGGAGATGTGGCCCTGATCAAACCTTGATTTTGGACTTCTGCCCTCCAGAACTGTGAGACAATACATTTTTGTTGTTTCAAGCCCCCCAGTTTGTAGTAATTTGCTAACAGCAGCCCTAGGAAATGCATACAGATATCAAATAATATAATTCATGTGTATTCTTAGTCCTAAAAGGAGCTTCTATAAAAATAAAATAAAATACTTAAGTATAAATTTAATAAACTATTTGTAAAATCTGTACATTGAAGGCATAAAACATTGTTAAGAGAAATTAAAAATATACTGCGTTCATGGACCAGAAAACTGTTTTGGTAAGATGCCAATACACCCCAAGTTTAACATGATGCCAATTAAAATCTAAAGCTATACACCAAGATTTTATACCATGGAATAATACTCAGCATATAAAAAAGGAATAGCAGTAACATAGATGTATCTTATAAAACATTATGTTGAGCTAAAGATACTGGTGCCAAAGGACTATTTACAGTTTTCCAATTTCATGAAGTTCTAGAACAGACAAAAGTAGTTAATTGTGATGGAAATGAGAACAATGGTTATGGGATGGGGAATTGAATGGAAATAGCCTGAGGGATATTTCCTGGGTGACAGAAATGTTCTCTATCTTGTAAAGGGTGTGGTCACACTGGTACATGCACTTATCAAGACTCATCAGCTTATATCTGTGCTTTTTGCTATATTTAAATTATTCTTCAATAAAAAAAAGAATGACACAAAGTCCCTGTCCTAGTACATGCCTTCATTACTTCCTTCAGACATTTAGTCATTCATTCATAACCCACTCATTATCAAAGATACTCGGAAAAAAATGAAAAGAGAAAAACTTTTCTTTAATATATGATAATCTACACATCAATTTGAAAAAAAATACCAACTAATTCCAACAGAAAAATGAGAAAAGCACTTAAAATTTTTTTCAAAGAAGGAAATATAAAAGGAGAATATATAAAATATATAAAAACATGTTTAAATCTCACTAATGATAAGTTAAATATAAATAAATCCTTGTAGCATTCAGATTGAAATCAAGAAATATGAAAAACCAAGAAATGCGATAACTCACTGTCATTTAAGGGAGTATAGACAAAAGAAGATAAATTTACACAAACTCAATGGAGGGCAATTTGACAATATATGCCAAAATTAAAACTGCATGTGCCCACAGACCCAATAGTTCTACTTCCAAGAATTTATCTAATATATGTATATATATGTTCAGAAAATTACATACACAGATTTTTTTAAAAAATTCAACACTGTTTATAAAACTAATGATTTGAATGACCACAAATCATTATCAGTAGGAGATTGGTTACATTAATTATGATACATCATCAGCAAAATTGAGCCTTAAACAACCATATGAAATAAAATATTTTACTATTCCTCATTCATAGTACTTCCTCAAACACTCAATTGCTTAGATGATGGATTTTGTGGAAAATTACAAATTTTATATTACCCCTACAGCATGAGTACTGGTCACTAAGATATCATAAGATGTTATTCCTGAAAATTACGTAAACTATAAAGACATCTTTAAAATTCCCAGGAGATACTATAAAACTGAAAGAGGCCCATATTTAAGATTTCTGTTACTGATTCACTTCAAAGCCTTCAATATCTTTGCAATGGAATTTATTTCTTCTTTAGTACCATGTAATGTTTACATACTGTAGTCTGTCATAGTCTGTTCCACTACAAATATAGCACAAACGCACACACACACACACACCACTTTTTCTGTATGTAGTTTTGCTGAGGGTACTCCAGAAATATACATGGTAAAAAATTCATAAATGGATATGTTTTCAAGAGAAGCATCTGAAAAGTATTTAGAAAGAAAAAAGAATTTCAATGCCTGCTTATATAATTCACAAACAAAAATTAATAGCATCCTTTTAAAAATAATATCCTGTTTGAAATCTAAATAAAGAAAAAATCTAACTCACAATAACTATCAATTTCTATGGAGAAAACTTTCAATCTTTTCTGTGAAACATAGAAGAGTTCATGAATAAATAGAAAGAAATGGCCTTTACTTGCATACAAGTTCAGTATTATAAAGGTGTTAGTTTCCCTTAAATTAATTAATCAATATATTCAAGATAATCAGAAAGAAAACAATTTTTTGGCATGGTTTGAGGGGAATTAAAAAATCGTATTAGAGTTCATCTAGAAATACAAATATTAAAATAGAAATGCCTGGTAAAAGAAGAACAATCTTGGCTAATGGCTCTAATTTGGGGTCAACTTCTGAATTATGTTTCAGTCAGCTTTCTACTCCATTTGGCTGTCGCTTTCTTTGCCAGAAGGAAACTCATAACAGTGCTTTAAATGTTTGTGCATAATTCTCTTTTTAATGGTAATTTTTGAAGTGAAATAATGATAAGCTATATGATAAACTATAAACAGTGTTTGCCTCAATGAATATAAATCAAAAGATTTGGAGAGTAATGTTGAGGGTAAATAGTTACTTGAACAAAAAACATGAGGTTATAAACAATATAGGAGAGTTGCACATTAGTGCCTGCTGAAGTTTAAGGTATCCCTGTGTGAAGTAAAGTAAAAAGAAACCTGTACAGAATGGATTAGAAAAAAGAAAACTTTTAAGTCATCTTAAAGAGTAAGAGAGCATTTGGGCTAGGAAAACCTGACAGTACCCTAATGGTCTTAACATACCTGGAAAATATATAAAAATTTGGTCTTTTATTATATGAACTTATCTGAGTAAAAATACATAAAAGGCGCAGGCAGATTGGAATGAAAACCCACAAAGCAGTAATGTGAACTGAGTTCTGAAAACGACCCAGGGGAAAGTCATGAATGAAAGGGAAGTGATGGGAGAAAAGGAGACATGATCAAAAGAACTGCTTAATTTGCAGCTTTACCCAAGCTCCGTCTTTCTAATATAACATAGGATATTTCCCACCTCCCTGTGTCTAAAGCATGATGCCTGTGCCCTAATTGTGTCATCACAACGTGGTTTCTTCTCAATTCTCTGCTCCTCCAAATTCGTATTCATATTGAAAAGGAATGTTTCCTGCAATGACAACTCACACACTGTTTCCAGGATCAATAAGAGAGGAGAAAGAGAGCCCTGACTTGAGTGCAACTATTTTATAAAGGGGGAAAAAAAAAGAAAGAAAGAAATGTATAAATATTAGACAGAAAATAGGTAAAGATAACAGTTCTACTTAGTAACTTGCTTGTCTGCTTGAGATAATCAGCTAAACACTATCGGGATTAATGAGAGTTCAGGAGGAGTCCTGGCCATCACATAGTTATGCAAAGGTCAGCTAGAAAATATAATCAATTTTAAAATAAAACATGATGGCAAGATTCAGAAAAAGTATATTTATCAAAATAAATGTAAATGGATTACATTATCTCATTTCAGAGACTAGAATCTTGAACTGAATAGGAAAAAATACCAATTTATAAGAGACAAGTTGAAAAACTAGATGCATGAACCAAAATGAACAAGCAAATGATAACAAATGAAAGAATCAGTGTTAATATCAGACCACCTATAAAGGTGAAAAAAGGTTGCTTTATGTTCATTTAAAAAATATAACAGATAAATATATATAAAGTAAATGTAGAACTTCATGCAACTAGCAACATAATATAGAAATATGTGAAGTGAAAAATATTAGAGATAAAGTTTTACACATTTTACAAAGAAAGTAGGAGATCTTAATGTATTTTTCACAGAAACTTACATACCAATAAGATAAAATGAAAATTGAAATTTTTAAGTATCACAGTTAGCATTTTATTTTTATTAGAGAGTATGTATATGTGTGTGTATGTATTCTGACATCAAGTTATTTACCTCCAAAATAAAGCATAAGTGTTTTTTATAAACCTCATTGTAAGCCTAACCAACACTAATCTGAATCAGGCCACAGGAAGAACATCTATCCAATCCTCAAAATAGAAGATACATAAGCCACACTAACTCCTTAAAACTTAATTATGTATTAACAACAAAAGACTAGCCAGAACAATTATTTAAAAATTATAAAAATACTAAAATGTTAAAAAGTTACAGAGAAAACCAAATTAAATCATAGATTATGGCCAACTATAACAATATTACACAGAAAATGGGCATTGTAGCTTGCTATTAAATGTAATATACAGCTATACTTAGAAAATTGTATATCAATATGTTTATTTAAAAACAAGACTTAAGACATACACTAAATTTTCAACTGGTGAAGCTAGAATAAAGAACATTAGACTAAATTTTTAAAGTAGAGGAAAAATTTTAAAGATAATATAAATATTGATCAATAGATTACAAATGTGAAAAAGCTACTAGTCTTCATTAATGAATCCAAGAGTTCATTCTAAGGAAAAAACAGGGAAACATCTGAAAAGGCTGATAAAGAATATATTTTAAAAAACACAAATAAAAATAATATTTAGAAATAATTATGAAGAACTTCACAAATTTTTAAAGAATCTTGTATATAAATATAGGCAGTTACATTTGAAATCCTAGATGAAACTGTCACTTTTAAATAAAACTATATATTGGAAAAATGAAAGTTTGAAAAATAACCATTGAAATTGTTAAAAAGATAATTAAAACTAAACTTTAAAACTTAAAAAAATGATTTCTGTAGTGTTTAAATGGCTTCCAAAATTAGAAATTTTCCAAATTAATTTCAAAAATTTGTCATAATTCTAACTTGAGAACCTGAAAAAGTAGTGCACACAGAGAGAGGAAAACACCCAAAAAGATATACAGTTAGTAATATAATTTAACAAACTAAATAAAATAGTGTATTCTACACATAGGATTGTATTAAAACATCATAGATGAATAGTTTATATTTCAAGAATTATTCTAATTAAAAATTATGAAATTCAAAGGGGTAAAATTTGATGATTTCTATAAACAACAAAAAAAGTAATTAGTGAAGTTCCAAATTCATTCCATATTAAGATTCTCAGCTATCAATAGAGAAAAGTTTCTTAAATGTTACACAGGGCAATTATTAGAAGTCAACAACAAACATAATACTTAATGGTAAATGCTATAAGCCTTCCTATTTAAGAAAAGGAAGTATATTTATTTAGCATAGGTTTGGGGATTCCAAACAATGCCACAAATAAGAAAAAGTTAGAATTTTAAGAAGAAATGCCAATGATCAAAACTGGTAAAATCCTAGTTTTGTTTGACATGAGAATGTGTAAAAGGACAATGGAGGCATAAAAGGCTAAAACACTAATAGTATTTTTTTCTGGATAGCATGCTTATACAAGGGATTTCCTGTTGCCTTGTTTATAATTTTCTATTTTTCAAATTTTCTACATTGCGCACATGTTATTTTTATAGTCAGAATCAAGTTATTAAAATAACTGAATGTGTCTCGCAGTATCACTGTTGTCCATTATTTCAGAACTAATTTTATTTTATTAATTAAAAGCTCTTGTAACTATTACAAGTAGTAACTTTAGTAACTTTAAAGTTTCCTTTAATTTTAATAAGTAGAATATCTTCTAAAAATAATGAATTGGGAATAAAAGAAGAGAAAAACTTTCAAAATAGTAAAAATCTATTTTTATTCAGAAATCTAAGAAGGCTCATGTAATAAGAAAATCTTTAAAGAATAGTTATAACAAATCTATTGATCTTCGAGACTAATCTGGCATACAAATGCAATAGTTGTTAAAAATATTTTCCTAGGATATCAAATTTTACTGATTTAAATCTTTACTTGCTATTTTATCTGAAAACATTTTTAAAATCAGTTACATAAACATCAATATCTGTTTATGAAACTAAATAACCAATTTTAAAAGCCACACTTACACTGGGAGCTCAAGGCTTTCTCACCCCCCAAGCAGTTAATTGCTGGAATTATAGCTTGGCCCTTCCCAGTTGCGCTCACGATAACGTCTTCATTTTCTAGGATCTGTAGCTTGACGAACGCATCTGGTTTGGACATGCGCACCTGTATGGTAACAGGATGTGGTAATGCAACCTTAAGTGAATACCTATAAAGAAAAACATTCGCCTTTAGAAGCCAGGATGTTGGTCTTTCCCCCAAATCAATAAAGGAAACTGTATCATTTGCTGATATGATAATCTACAAATAAAACCACTTTGTAAAGTCAGCTAAAATCCTGGAAATAAAGACTTTGGCAAAAGATCCCAATATGCTATGGTAAAATGAAGTAAGCACAGGAAGTTTATTATCATCACATGCCAAACAGGAAATGTAACTTTTTGTTTAGATATGATAAGCATTCACTTATAAAACTTTATAGACTGCAAACTACTGTCACATCGAACCATGACACCTTCCTCTCCAGTCGGACAAAGAGCACACCTAGCAGTAGTTTTCAAAATTTCGCTGGTAACAACGTTCTCTTTGATTCACAAAAATACAGAGAAATCAAAAGTAGTACCTGTCACCTGCACTCTCACGTTTTAACCACGGCAGTTGGGAACGTCTTGCAGGAAGACTGGAAATGTGCAATCTAATTCCTTTCCATCTCTTTCCTTAACGTAGTTGAAGAGGTTTCCTGTTTAGGGGGCTTTCTCCTATTTTTGGTGAATCCTTGCAAATGCTCAAGACCCTATAAACTTTCAGCTTTTCTAGAAATTTGCTTTTCTGACTATCTTCTCTCTTCTGTATCTTAAATTTCCCCACTGTATTCCTCCTGGTCATTGGCTTTTGTACCTGCGCAGGTCTCACCCATTTAAAAACAGATCAAATCAAAACAAAACACAAACCAAAAAAAAAAAAAAATCTTCAGTCAATCCTGCCATCTAGCCTCAGCTCTATTTCACTCCCCAGCTCACAATCTAAGCAGAGTTGTCCACTTGCACTGTCCTCGGCTCCTCCCCTCCCACTCCTCACGACAGTTCATTTTGCCCCCAACCATGGTGCTCAACTTGCTCTTGCCAGTTTCTGGAAGCTCGTCGCCACCCTACAGAAACCTCAGTTCTCATCCTCCCTGACCTCTCAGGAGAATTTGACAAGGTTGAATCAACCCTCATTTTCTCTTTTTCAAAAACTTCTTCCCCTATGAGCATAACAACTTTTGTACCTCCTATTTTAGGGGTGCTTTATTTTAGACTTCTTTCACTTTGACATTCCCATAAATGTCAGAGAATCTTAATATTCTGTTCTGGATCCGATCCTCTTTGTACAAACTTTCCTGGGTGCTTCCATGAGCAGAAACAAAATAATGATTTCCAAATCTATGTCTCCAGCCCTACTCCCCATGCAGTGTCACAGGGACACTTCACAGGTTTACCATATTGAACACCTAAAAGTGAATTAATGGTTTTTCTGTTGCTCAACTGGCAAATGGGGTCCTCTTCCTGTAACCTATCTAGGTAAATGACACTGCCCAACAGTCCTCCAAGTCAAATCCCAAGGGTCCCAACCAACCAAGGCTGGCAGTTTTACTTCCTTGATATCTTAAAGTCTTTCTCTCATCTCTGGGCTCACTGTCACTGCCTGATATGGGTTAAACTGTGTCCCCCTATTAAACTTATGTTGGTGTCCTAACCCCCAGCACCACTCAATGTCATCATTCCTTGAGATACTATCTCCCAGAGATAATCAAGTTAAAATGAGGTCGTTATAAAAAGGGGATATTTGGAAATAGAGACACAAGGAGAATGCTGTGTGAAGATGAGCTCGAAGACCACCGTGACAAATCTGCAAGTCAAAGAACGCCAGTCAGCAGAACCCCCTAAAGCTGGCAGAAAGCCTGGAGTATTTTCTCCCTCACAGCCCTCAGGAGGAACCAATCCAGCTGATACTTTGATTTCAGGCTTCTAGCATCCAGGACTGTGAGACAATAAATTTCTGTTAAGACATCTACTTTGCCAGCTTGTGGCCTTTGTCATGGCAGCCCTCACGGACTAACACACTGACTTATTTCAGGTTGCCAGGATCACACACCTGGAGTATTCTGAAGCGTCTGTCTGGCTGGTTTCCTTCCCTGATTCCAGTTGTTCCCCTTTGTCCATTCAACACACTGCAGTCTTCTGAGCTTTTTTTTCATAGTCTGTACCTTTCATGATTACATATAACTTCACAATAAGACGGTTCTAATATTTTTTTCTGTTCTTAGAAATTAGATTTAGAGTGCTTTTTCAAGTCTACTTTGCAGCCATAATGTTTTAACACAAGTCTATGAATGTGACTTTTCTTAAAACCCTCCATAGCATCTCATTGCCTCTATGGTAAAATCTAAATCTCTTGCCTTATGAGGTCCTTCAGGAAAGAGCCCTGCCAACCTCTGTGTCTTAGTGCCTGCTATAGCACCCTAGAACCCCACTGTGTAAACAGAACAAATGCCTTTAGGTCCCTGAAAAAGTCATATACTGTATAATTTCTGAACTTTCACATGGGCTGGTCATGCTGTTCTCTCCTCACCTTTCCCTACGCAGCTTGACAGCTTTGGGACCAGCTACTGGGACAAATTTAGATATTTGATTCAATATCACATCTGAGTCTATCTATTAGTGGTCCTGCTATGTGACACAGTGGTTTCCTATCACAGTAGTTAAAATACTTCATCACAGTTGTTATTTTTAGTTACTGCCACATTTCCTTCCTTCTCTCCATTTTTTTTTTCTTGCTTTCTTTCTAATAGGCAGTAAGCAAATATATTACAAGAAGTGGACAGGTTAGAAAGAGATTTCTTCAACCTTTCTACTGCCCTCAGTTTATGGGTTTACATTTAGTATTTTCTCTAATATATATAAAATACATAAACAAATATAAACATAAGAAATATATTTGAGATATACAGTATATATTGTTCTGTAATTTAATTTTGTTGTTATTTTTCATTACAAAAATGTGTACATGTTTGTTAAAAGGAAAAATGTTTTAAAGAACAAATAAATAAGAATAATAGGGACAAATCAGCCAGATTACAATGAATTGTTATTTATGTACATATTGTCAAAAAGACTTAGGTTTCCCCTTTGAAAGCCAACTTACCAACATGTATGGTGTCTTTAAAACATATAATCTCTTTAAAATAATAAATCCTTAGACAATAATCAGAAAATTTATTTAATATTTACAACAAAATATACCTATCACATCTCTATTAATACTACAGAAAAAGTAGAAAAGGAAATTTGTAACAATAGGAGAAACCAATAACCAAATGTCTTACATATTCATATAAGTGATTATTAGATAATCATGAAAAACAATTCACAAAATGTCTTAATGACATTGGAAATGTTAATACCGTAATGTTAAGTAAAAAGGTCAGATTACAAAACTTTAATTATGTTATGATTTTAATAATGTTAAACTATATCTAAGAAATAGTACAGAATACTAACAATGATTGTTTCTAGGTTGTTTGATTATGGGTGATCTTTATTTCCTTAATAATATATTTAAATATTTTCCAAATTTTCCGTGTAAAACAATATATATGAAAAAGAGAAGACTAGTGTTCTAGCAACTCATTTAATAACATTTCATGAACATTTAACAATATTTAATGAAGGCCAATTATGTATCAGGCATTTATCAATATGTCTTTTATAAGACACGGTTCCTACCTCCAATAGATGTTAATTTGCATGGAGGCTGATGTGAAATTAACCAGATAAAACTTGATATGTCATATTCTCAGAAAGAACAAAAGACTATATATAGAAACATGACCAGGATCAACTAATTATATTTGGAGGTTTAAGTGCAAAAGATTTGACTGTTGAAAATTATCATTAAGAGTATTAAATTTTGCTAGGTGGAGAAATAGAGACAGGATATAATTAGACAGAAGAAAGGCATGAGCAAGATAAAATCACATCACATATATGTCAGGAGTTGGTCCTTAGCTCCACCGAGACAGTGTGCCATGTGTTGGGTTGTCTGGGCATGAGAGTTTGTGGTTTGGATTTTATCCTACAGCCAATGGCAAGTTGTCAAAAATTTTAAGGAAGGGAAATCACATATTTAAATGTCTGTGTTAGAAAAGTAACTACTCTGGTAGTAAACGTGGATGTGTAAATGAATAAGGAGAGGGAGAGAAAGAGAGAGTAAGAGGAAAAGTGGATATAAGGGAGACATGGATTCCAGAAACGGCATTTCTATAAACGAAATATAATAAGGCCCTGACGTGGTGGATGACATTGATAATAAAGGGGAGTGCATAGAGATGAGAAATACGTGGGAATTAGAATCAAAAGTGCTGATTAATGAAAGAGAGTGGGGTCCATGATGCAGCTATTCATGGAGAATACACAGATAAACATGAAGAGAAGGATGAGTTGGCAGAAGAGAAACCCACACAAGAGAATTACAAAAGAACAGTCAGAGATGGAGCAGAACAAAGAGAGAGTATTCAGAGGAAAGAGTGTTATGAAGAATATTTAGTGAAAATCAAATAAGAAGAGGACTAAGAAAATATTATCCTTACATGCAACATAGGCTTGATCCTAAATAAACATTTATACAATCACATTACTCTCGAAAAGAGTATAAAATTGAAGCTCAAAATTCACTTAGAATTTTACTACAGAATTTATTATTTTAAATAATATTAATATTTAAAATAAAATATTTACATTTAAGGTGAAATATTTAATATAGCAAGAACATTAATATTTTAAAAGGAATGGATTTCCTTTCTGTCACGTACCTGAATACGATTTTCTTATCATTGGGTATGTAGTAATCTCTGATTTCCTTTACGGCAAAGGTGTTACAAGGAGAGTCTCGACACAAGAATGGGAGTGGATGATAAGAACCAATGAGGCGCAGTTTCCATCGTGATGATGGCACGTACATGTCACCAGTATATGCTTCAGCCACGAATGTATATCCTTTCTATAGGAAAGAAGAATTACATGGAAGTTACATTGTTATTAGTCTCTCAAAGGTACAATATATGATTTCACAGTATTAAAATACTTTATTATCTTCATATACTTAAAGATCCCAAAATTTCTCGATAATCGACAAATCACTAGCATTATGTTTTAAAACCCCTTTTAAAAAGTGTCACCTTACATGTTTTGGGAGAAAATGGAAAACTAACACTTTTGTTTGAATGGTTCCCTGGCTATAAAATGATGCTTAACTGTGTAGAGGATTACTATGATTCCTTCTAATGCTTCCCAAGGGAGATCTTTTATCATTGCGTCATCCTGGATTAGCCCAATAGCTTCCTACTTGATTTCCTTGTCTTCTCAGAATCATCTTTCTAAATACGAGATGAAAAAGGAAGAAGAGGTGATGGAAATGCAGTTCCCTTGGGATGACACTTGGCAGGTAAGGCTAAGAAATCAGCAGCAGATCTGGTTCCATGGAACCCAGGTATGAGTCTGGAGATGAGCTCTTTACGTAGGAGAAAAGAAGCATTTAAGGAACCCGGGAAAGTGATAACATACAAAAATGCAAAGTAATTCTGAGTTTATCATTCCAGACACTTCTAACAAGGCAGAAAAATATAGATTTGTACTCCAGTTGCTCTCTGATGCAGAGGAAGCCCTCTGATGCATTTAGAATTCCAGAAACAAAAATTTAAAATATACAAGACAGAATGAATTCATGACACTGCAATAAAAATCCAGGAATATGAATCAAAATTCCAATACTCATAATGAGATCAGAATTTCAACATCCATAAGGACCTCTGACATTATGTTTGGGGCAAGGACAGAAGGAAGACAAATCATGCATGCTAAAGTATTTTTACCTGCAAAGTGCAGATTTATTGCTATTTTTGTTATTATTTGAGCTTGTAGTATTAATGTATTAAAGAAGCAAAACAAAACTACATGACTCTGATTTTATGCTTCTCTAGATTCAGGAAACAATTCTGAGAGAGAATAAAAGATTGATAAAATGGTAAGATAGATATTGGTAAGTGAAAGTCTAAAGCTAAATCAGTGATAGGATTTTAAGAGAGGATCTGGTTATTCTAAATGACTTCAAGACTCTGGAATAAAAGAGTAATATTATAGAGAACCGAATACTGAGAAACCTTGTAGATAAGTATTACAAATCACAGGTTATGGTCTTCGAAAAATTATGAAAAAAATACATCAAGCAAATCCGAAGAATTAACTGTGTAACCTTATGATTTATTTCTTTTTTAACCTTAGATACTGTATGCTCAGTGGACATACACTGAAAAAGTTGACCTAAAATTTTTGTATTCAAAAGGAAATCTAGGTCAGACTTGACAAACATTTTAAAAAAAACCATCAATTATTACTAGTGTGAAGATGAGTTTGTTAACAAAAAACCCAGTTGCCTCCTGTAGTGTTTGGTTCAACCCAAGATATTCTGCTGGAGAGAGGCAAAGTTTATCAATGTGTTTCTCACAGTGTAATTTTTAATAAATTGCTATTTACTAGGACACAGAGGAGAATAAATATACTGCAAAAAGAAGTTGTATGGAGGGTCAAATTGTATTAGAGTCAAGTAAATTCAGTTTGTAAGTATGTGTTTGATGTATAGAAATTAATTTTTACTAGCAAATTATTCCATTTTCAAGTATAATATAAATGCTTTTTCAAAAGCAATTAGAAAAATGATAAATTGGTGCACCGATTTTAAGTTTTTAAAAATTACATTTAAGTATATAATTCTAAATATATATATAACTAAACACAAGAACACTGTCAGATTTTCTGATAAAAAGTAAATGTGAATTAAATGTGTAAAATTAAGATAACTAAAACTAACGTAAGTCTAATTTATAATTTGATAATATCTTCAAATTTAGTAAAATCAGTGGAATACTGAGAAAGTTTGTATCTCATGAAAAATAATGGAAAAAGTTACAAATTTTTAATAAAATATATGAGAATTTCCTAATTATAATGAAATAGTGAAAAAACTCACTAGTAAAATAGAAAGTTTTAAAAATACTTATATATACCCACATATTTCTATATATAGATATAAATTGCCCTGGTTTTTTAAAAGTTTCCTAAAACTCTAAAATCTCTAAAGTAGATTAACAACGAACAAGTGGAATTTAAGATGAAAAACATGCTTTTTCTCTTAGAAGAAATGACTAGAAACTCAAAAATGAGATTAAAATAAAGAGAGACAACATGATTTGAGTGAATATCAAAGATCAGGGTCTGTCATTCAGCAGGAGAAATATTCCAGGAGTGTCTATGCTTGAAGGAATCTGGGTAGCCCTAGGAAAGGCTGGGGGTGGGGTGAGTGGCTGTGTAATCACAACGTTCTGACATATTTAGGAATGGAATAAAGAAGCCAGTGAGAAACTGACACAGCCTGCTGATCTGGATTAGGGAACAGGACTACATGTGCTCTCTACCTCCATTTTCATTTTAGGAGTTTGTATGATTTTATGATTTTAATTATGGGAATTTCTAATGTTTTCCTTTTGTCATATTTTCTTTGGAATAAAGATAAGAAGTGGGTAAAAAGGTGAATGTTCTAGCACTCACGTTAAGTACCTCTTGCTGTCAAATACATGAAACTACTGCAGAGAAGACCAGGACCCTATTCCTTTATTACGTAGGTTGAAACCACATCTGTTCTAACTTCTCCTGGAACCTTTCAGGGTGCTGGCTTCTCGCTGTCATTCTATTACACGGGGAGAATAAATTTTACACCTACCTTGTTCTTAGTATAAAGATAAGGCACCACTTTTTGGAACACCTTTGGCACTTGTTCCATTGTGTCATTGTTAACAACATGGAGCATACAGACTGGAAGTGTAGTATATACTTTGGGAACCAAAATCATATCTTGAGGAACCAAAAATGTTTCTCTGTAATGACAAAAGCGTGAACTTTCCCTTGACATAAGTCACAAAGAAAGTTCGAAATCAGGTTTGATGCTAAGAAATAAAAAAGTTTAAAGTTGCAAATAACTTAAATGTACACAGTTTTCCTTTAAAATTATTATTAATATACTACTTGGTCACATAAATGCAAACCCTTTAAGAAACCCATTTTATAAGTAATTTGTGACTTTTACCTAATATGCTGTTGCTCAGAATTTAAATGATTTATTTATATACTGAAAGTATATAAATTTACTATATTATGTTTACCACACTCATAAAAAGACCTAATAAGTAAGTTCACATTCCTCATATATTGTTTAAAGAAATATGAATAAAAAAATTTTCTATAATCTCATTTATGCATAGCAGATATGGAAGAAAATTTAAGCTCTGAAAGCAACTTAAATGTTCATATTTTTACTACTATCACAAATAAAGCTCTATGTATATGACTATTTCATGCCAGTTAAGGGTGAAATCACTTGCTAACATATGATAGCCTCACCTGAATACTATAAACCAAGTATTTGGTGGTTGGTCTGCATAAGTCACTGTATAGTCAGCAAAAGCAATCTTAGTGTCTTCATCTTGATAGCATGGGTAAGATTCCATAGACCTGCACTTGCTTTTAAACATTAGTCTATAAATGTAAAAATAATGTAAGTACCAGTAGCAAAAGCAACTTTTAAAATAAATTCCATAAAAAAAAGAAATAGGCAAAAAAGTAGCATAAAATATTGCAGTCCATTGTTGGCTAGATTGAGTCCTTCTTTAAAAGGGGGCCAGTATGGCTCATGGTATGTGGCACCCAGGCAGGGGAGCCCATTCCAGGTCAACCATGAAAGATGTCTCTCAAAGGTGCCCAAGATTATCTGAAGTTCTTAGTTGACAGAGAACCTAACTCCTGATCTAGGGAGTAACTGAAGTTTATAGGTGGGAAATTAGAACCAAAATTCAAGCTATAAGGGTGAGAAAACTAGAAGCAGGCAAACTAGCAATAAAACTGGGTGGAAGCCACTGAAGGTCTGGGGTTGATGCAGAAAATCAATACTGGAATGGAGTCTAAAGTGAGGAATGAATTTAGAAAAGATGAGTAAAATAAAGCCCTAAAAACACAGGTTATGACGAAGGGGAGAGCGCCAGAGTTTTCCTGCTACTTTATTTCTGGTGCCTGAGGGAGGGGTGTGTGCAGCTGAGGTTTCTCCATGTTTGCCCCCTGGAAGGCTGTGGAATATTCCAGAACATGATGGAAGTGATGAGAGAATCATCTGGGTCTTGTACCTCCCACTCTGCCGGGAACCAGAACCAGCCTCACTAGCATCAGGAATCTAAAGTCTCTTGTATAACATCTTGGGTATTAGCTGGGATGGAAGCTGTAAATGGCCATAGACAATGGGTCTCTGTTAGAGGTCCAGACAGAGCTAGAGGTGTTCTTGGCTTCCAGAAGGTGGCTGGTTTAATTGTACTGTCAGTGGGAAGCAAAGCCATAGAGCTCCTCACGGTGAGAGAATAGGGTTCAGCTGCTCCATTTGCTCACTGGTCTTTGGTGGTGGAAAGAAAATGATAGGTTTATATTTGAAGAGATTTTTAAAAGCTTTTGAAAATAATGGCAAAAACAAAGACCAGAGTAATTATATATTCTGGTTTGCCTGGGGCAGTCCTGGTTTATGCTCAGAGCCCTGGCGTAATTATTAATAGTGCTCCCTCTTCCCCTGTCAGAGTGTCCCAGTTTGGATGATAAATAACTTGATCATCCTCACTAGGAACTACAACGTGATGATCTGTCAGTACAGAGCACCACTGTCAATCACACAGGGACTGGCCGAGTCTAAATGTGGGTGTTGGCTGAGCCAACTCAGGAACTAAGCAGGTCACACAGGGAACTGAGAATGATGGGACCACCATTCTAAGATAAGATAAAATTTAAAGGCTTTTCAGACTGTTTCCATTCTCATCATACATTCTACTATTTTTCATACACTTTAGGAAATTCTAATGAGTATAGGACCATCACAATCCTGATGTACCATGTGGAATGTCCTGAATGACCCAGAGAGGGATGTATCCCTGACAGAAAGATAAGTTTTAACTTTGCATCCTAGGGCAGAGAGAAAGTTATTTTGGTAAATTGAGCCTTGCCCAGAGTCAGCTTGGAGAAGTGGTGCACTGTAAGATCTGAGAATGCAAGGCTAGGCTCCAGGACCTCAAAATTACCCATGCAGTAGTAACAATAGTAGCAATATTTATAAAGGAATAGTACTTTGAGGTAGGTATTATTTTCCTTATATTACAGATGAAAAAAAATTAACTTCAGAGAGGATAAGAAACTTACCCCAGGTCACACATCTGATAATTAGTAGAACTGGGGTTAGCATTAGGTCTTGTTTTTTTCTTCTGGTCTCATTGAGTGTTTGTGATTTTTTTTTTAATTTAAGTACCATCAGTTACATTGTGTCAATTTCTAGTGTACAGCCCAATGTTCCAGTCATGCATACACATACATATATTCATTTTCATATTTTTTTCATTAAAGGTTATTACAAGATATTGAACATAGTTCCCTGTGCTATACAGAAGAAATTTTTAAAATCTATTTTTATATATAGTGGCCAACATTTGTAAATCTCAAACTCCCAAATTTATCTCTTCCCGTCCCCTTTCCCCCGTAACCATAAGATTGTTTACTATATCTGTGAGTCTCTGTTTTGTAGATGAGTTCATAGTATCCTTTTTTTTTTCTTTTTTAGATTCCAATGTGGTAAATGTTTCCTCTTTTTTCCTTTTTATCTGGAAGATGTGTAAGATTAATCTGATTTCTTAAATTCACTAGTTGATCTATTAGCATATTGCTAGAGAATATATTATGCATCCTACCCTACCAGAGTTTTACCTAGATGATTACTTTTACCATTTCTGCAGTAATGCCAGAACCCGAGAACCCTTTAAAACCCTTTATCCAACTCCTGCATTTTGCATTGCTAAGGGTGTGGATTTATTACCACACATAGCTATTAGCCCGATTGTCCTTTGAAAATAGTACGTCTTATTTCTCTGGTTACTTCGAAGGTTTATCTTTTGGCCTTTGAATTTAAGCATTTTAACCATGATGAGTCTTTGTGTCCTCCCTACGTGGAGTCTCCATGAAGAATCTTTTGAAAATACAGGTTGATGTATTTGATCAGTTTTGGAAATTTATCAGCTATTATCCTTTTACATTCTGGGACTATAATTATATAAATAGTAGACTTTCTAAGTGTGTTCCACATGTCCCTTAGCTCTTTCCTTATCTTCTATTTATTTCCTCCTATGCTTCAGTTGGAAACTTTTCTATTGCCCTATCTCCCAGTTCACTCATCTCTTTCTCTATTTTGCCTGATCTGCTGCTGTTAAACCCATTAAAAAGTTTAAAATTTCAGTTGTTAAAAATCTCATTTAAGTAATTTCCATTTGACTGTGCTTTATTCATCTAACCTTTTAATCTATTTTCTCTTACTTTATTCTTTATTTTCTTGGGCATTTCCATAATAGTTACCTTTAGAGATTTGATCTGCTAACTCTTACATCACCAGATGGTCTGCTTCTTTCATATGTATATAATTTTCTCTTAGTTTCTTCAGAGTATCCTGCCCGGAACTTGGTTTCTGGTTAGAATGCAGTTTCCCTAAAGCTCAGTCTACTTCACACTTGTCTCAGTTTCTAGAATGTTGCCCTCCAGGGATTTCAACTGACAACTTTAATTGTTTACTGGAGTCCCCTCCCTTAGCAGGTCCTAAACTCTAACTTTGGTCTCCTTAGGACCAAAAGATTTCAAAAAACGATTCTGCTTCTCAGAGGTTGTCTGTTTAGAATTTTAGATAAGTGCAATTACAATAAATGAAAAGTAATGAGTGTGAAATGAGTAAAAGTTCAGAAGCAGTGGTGTGTTTCTAGCTATAGGGATTAGGGAAAACTCAATGAATACGGTAGCATTTGAACTAGAACTTGAAGGATACCAAAATAAAGCAATAAAAATAGCATTACACAGATTTACCTTAGGAGAGAAATTGCATAATGTTCTATATTCTGTTCCAGTACAGCCCAGACTTTTTGAAGAGTATCTGCAACACTAATATTTTCCTTTGTGTCTAAAAAATAACAATAAAAAGTAGCAATATAAAAGCTGGAAGGTGCCTGAAAAACCATCTTGTTCTAAACCCTCCTTTTACAGTTGAAGGAGTTGAAAGTCTCAAGTAAGATGATATCCAAAGTCATAGATTTACTGGCAAGAAAACCGTATTTCAAATATAAAACTATGAACCTATAGTCGAGAGCTCTGCTTCCCATTTTATGCTGTTTCCTTTCATCTTCGGCTTAAAAATCAGAACACTCTCTTTGATCTAACTGAAGGTACTCATCAAAGAGTTTACATCAGGAGGTCACTTTTCACACTAAAAATCCTTATGAAACCTCTTATATCTGAAAAAAATAATCCTTCCAGTTTTTTTCTACAAAGCAATGGCTAATAGGATCTCCCTGAAGCTTAATCTAAAGCATAATCTACAAATGGCTCAAGAGTAGATGATCTAGCAAAAAAAAAAAAAAAAGCAAATCCATAGTGTCTCAAATTTAACATGACAGAAACTGGCTTTTTTTTTTTCCTGATTATCTTAATGTCTTCATAGTACTTACCAGTATCTGACATTAGTATCTTAATACATTTACTTTCTATTGTATGCTTGTCATCAGTAGAACCCAAGATTCCTCCGAGCAGAAACCTTGTCAATTTTCTTAATTTCTGTAAAGGCAGAATCTAGAATGGTGCTGTGCATGCAAGAGTTATTCAATAAAAGTGTTGAGTGAGAGAATGCAAATGATCTTAAAACATTATTAAGCTGCTCATTTTTGCCTTTATAAATTGAAAAAATTATTGTGTGAATAGAATTTTTATAGCATATAGAGACGACAAGAAGTGTATTTTACCACATATTTAATTTGATGGATTTATGATTATTTTTTCTGATAGAAAAAAATATAAAAATCAAGCAACAGTAATCTTTTTCTATCACGAAAATATGCAACATAGTTTGTTTTACATTTCTATATCTAGTTTTTACTGCTTAGATTAACATTTCAATGTTTCTCATTAAATGTTTCAGAGACATTTTTACAGCAAAATGTTTCAGTATACTCAGAGAAATCCATTGGAGGCAAGGCTTTTTCTATAAAAATGTCAACAACAATTGCAGAATGAAAATAATTGAATGCAACTTTTGCCTCTGCAGTGTTTTATTTTTGAGCTGATAAGATAGATCTGCTCACAAAATAGTTTATTTCACATACACAAATATATTTGATTTAATAAATATAATAATACATTTAGAAGGCATATGTCATCGTGGACATATATGGAAGCTTCTTCAATTAATTAATTTATTCATTCACTTATTCTATCATTCAATCCTTTGAAAAATGGTCTAGAAATCTTAAACTATCTATGACTTCACTAAAACTGACTGCAGCAGCATTCTGCTAGGCACTGGGGAGGTACGGAGAAAAAGGACTGTTTCCTGTTTTTAAAGAACATAAAATAGATTGGTAAAATAGAGCTGTTCACTCATTCATTCATTTTTTTCAACAAGTATTTGTTGTGTCCTTCTTTGGTGGCAGGCACTGCACTAAATTCCAGGAACAAGAGCATGAGTGTACTGACATGCATCCTGAACTCAAGGGATTTCAGTGTTTATAGAATTAAAATAAAGATTAGCTGAGCCATAAAGTAGAATGACTCTAAAAATCTTTTTGTTAACACATAAACAAATACTCACCTCTACAGATGCAATTTCATTTTATAAATGATTGAAAGATTATACCTGGTGTCCTGGCTTTCATAAGCAATCTGACATATGTCCCTCTCCACATGGCTTGAATTTTAATTGCCGCTGTTATTTCCTCAGAAAAATAGTCTTTATCACTTGTTGGCACGTTATATTTAATATCTACCCATTCCTCTGGAAAGAGAAAAACAAACTTTGGACTGAAAGTTACATGTTATCTCCACCTCAGTTCTCAATGCCGTTAACTATTAAAGCCCTCCAATATATACAGCACCACAGTGACAGATGGGTTCTTACATTTAACTGTGTTCTTCTGCAGGTGGTCGTTTTTTAGACTATAAACATTCTGGAGAAGGGAAACACTAAATATTGACACAGTATGGACACTGAGAGCGAACTATTACTGATTTCTCTGTGACAGCAAGCAGGTTCTCTTATAATGGAGAGAAAATGTTAAAATGGTGGGAATGGAGCATTGGAAGATGAGGAAATGAGGGTTACTTAGATCAGAGAATCTTCCCAGAATTCCTCAGGTGGTACTGTATAGATTAGTGACTGTCATACTTTTCCAGGTCAGGAAAAAGTAAAACTAGGAAATTCTAGGCTTCCCTGGAAGTGTGCAGAAGAGGAGACACACATCAGATCTTTGGGAACCTTTAGGCTTCTTGAGCATAGCTGGACCTCAACAACTGTTCATACTTATTCCACCTACTCCCCAAAATTGTCAGTGCTCTTTCCTCCAATTATTTAGCCTTTCTAAGGCTATGAATTCCTTTGCCACATAAATATCTCAAATTAATCAGTACCTAAAGAAGCCTCTTCCAGAGAAGAATCGAGTAAATCCAAGTCCAAAACCATAGCACGGAAGGCAAATTTGAGGTTGGGAGGAAGTTTTGCTATTTGGGCTTTTTTCATTAAACGCCATAAAGAAACATGAAAAACCTGAAAAAAGATAAAATGCATTAGTACATTTTTAAAAACCAAGATAATACTATTCTCTGAACAGAGAGACTCTAAAAAACTTCAGATACTCTACAAATAAAAACTACATATTTCTCATATGAACACACTGTCTAACGGAAGACCCTTTGAAGTCTCCCTCAACTAGAAAGAGACCAAAGTAATTTATCATTTGACTAATTTTAACTTGATAAGATTTAATCACTACAACAATGTTTATAATATATTTTCAATCAAAATATAACATTAAACTGATTGAGAAGCTATAATATGAGATAAAAATATCTTTCTTTTGACTAAGCAAGTTAAATACCAGATTTCTTTTAGTCTAAGAATTGTAAGACATCCATTGCAAGACACTATTATTTCACGTGTTACACGAAAGAAAATACACCACTCAAAGTTTTTATCACTTTCTTATCACTTATGAGTATTTACTTCCTATTGAGAAAGCTCTTTTAAATTTACTTAGGTATAGCCTTTTCATTATGTATCACATTTAAAACATACATGAAAAAATAAAATAAACTACACAGATTGGTTAAGTATTCTGTAAACTTATTCATACTTAAACTCCTACTCTTGCAAATCACTTTTTGAAAACTCTTAGTATCTTTATTTTTCTATATGATTTTGTCCTTCATGTTGTCCAAAGCTTTGAAGATGCACCATTGCCCATAGATGGCTCTCCTTTTGTCCCTGAGGTTTTTCTCAAGGCACTGACCCACGTTCAGTAAGTGCTGATGCTGGCTCACTCTTGATCTCATCAAAGAGGACAGACGGTACGTTTTCAGAGCACATATTCCTTCTTCAAAGTTCTTTTTCATGGTTTTTATCCTGAAATGCTGTGGGATTCCATTTATCCAGTCATGCTGCTGAGAATAACAACCAAGCCACTGCACATTTCTGCTTGCTTGTAGCTATATACATGTTCACAGGGAGTAATGTGCTTGGTGTATTAGGTAGGGGTCCCAGGGCACTATTTTTGGTGACTTTTAGCCAGTCATACCTTCTCTTCTCTTTTCCTGAGCCCTGCGGGAGTTATTCCGATATGAGGAAAACCCCTTTCCCTTCATGTTTCTTTAAGGGACTCTAAAATGCCATTTCATTTTCTTCCCCTAAGGATCAGGCTTTTGTCAAACGATACACATATTTCCTTTGAGGCAGAGACAGTGTCAATTACTGTGAACAAGTCCACGTTGTGTGCAGAGAATGCTGAAGGCCACCTGGCTAGCAAGGATGATAAGGAATCACCAATTATAAAACACACTCTGATTTCATTCTGATGTCAAAGTGTGAAAAGCAATGTTCATCTCAGAATTGGTGAAATACAGTGCCCTTCACAGGCATGTGACTTTTGCATTTCCTGCTTAGTCCACATTGTCTGACAACTCCTCACCTCTCCCCATATGTATAGGAACAAGGACTTAATCCCACAATCTACATTTGTACCTGCCCCATCAGCCGACAATAGTGAACAAGTCTGCGAGCAAGCACCTAACCCAAGCTGAGCAAATCACTGTCACTTTGGCCAATAATTTCAAATCAGGATCAAAACATTCTAAACTGGCCTCATATGAGAAAGCAATAGAAAATTCAGGGGCCATATTTTCCATGATGTGAGCTTAGGAGGGAAAACATGTCTATAAAGAGAAAAAAAAAATAGAGAAGGTAAGTTCTAAGAGCTTTCTATTCCCTCTTTGAAGTTCCTCACTGAGTCATTCCTGTCCTTGGGTGCCAAGAAGATGTCTCCGTACCTTATAATAAATCAAAACACCCGGCTCCTTGTTGTGGCTTAATGAATTTGATGTGTCTTCTGTGACATGCTAATAAAATGCCCTAAATATTTCAACATCTAAGGTAAAAAATTTTTTAAAAATACATGATTATGTTAATCCTCCCACTCTCGATCAATGATTGCCAGGGCTTGGGGTAGGGGAACACATAGGATTTTCAGGGCACTGAAACTATTATCTATGACACTACAACGATAGATACATGTCATTATGCATCTGTCCTAACCCACAGAACGTACAACACCAAGAGTGAACCCCAGTGTAAACTACGGACTTTGAGCGATTGACGTGTCAATGTAGCTTCACCAGTTGTAACAACTGGACCACTTGTAGAGGGCGTTGATAATGGGGAAGGCATGTGTAGGGGCAGGAGAAATCTTGGGAAACCTCCATCTGCCCAATTTTGTGATGAACCTGAAACTACTCTAAAAATTAAATCTTTAGTGAAACAAATTTAACTGGGTGTCTTGTATTTTCATTTGCTAACTCTAGTTACACTACTCCCCAAGGGACACTTGACAATGTCTAATATCATTTTTAGTTTTCACAACAGGATGCTATGTGTGTCTAGAGGGTGTAGGGAAACCTTATTGCTACTGATGGGTCAGGATCACAACAGAAATCATCTAGCGCAAAATGTCAACAGTGTGTAGGGGGTACCACAAAGTCTCTTTGCTTCAATCCCTCAAGGCTTCCTGTGAAGCCAGAATGCTGCTCAGCCCCAGCAGAGGCACAAGTTGTAAGTGTGAGGAAGTAAATGCACCTGAGAGCCGGGAAGGGGTTGCTGGATAAATGCCACAATCGCCTTATCCATTAGCGGGACCCTCCTGAGGGATGTCCTACATCGTTTATTAGGATCTCCTGGAGGATACAGCCCCAGTAGCCCACAGCAATAATTATCACACCCTTTAATGAACATTCGTCTCTTTCTCATCTCATTCTTCCTACTCACTCATTTCCACTTGCTGACGTCACTTCCCAAATGAACTGTCTCCAACTGAAGCATTTTCTCAGCTCTGATTCTGGAGGTCACCTAATATGAGATGTATTATTTCAAAAAGAACATTCTTCTAGGAACATTATAACCTGAACACACTTACCCTGAAGTGCTGCGCAGTTAGTGCTTTGTCCTGCAGGGGGATAGGGTAGTGAGCTGTTTGCAGATCTTTCAGAGCTGCAGAGAGTCTACCCTTATTCTTGAAATTAGCAATCACGTGTCCAACCGCTTTCAAAATTGTTAAAGACTGCTCTGTAAATCGATAGCTCTCCTGTGGAGACAAAGCAGAGTGGTCAGCCTCACTTCTGTTTCTTTAAGTGTAATTCAGTTTATAAAGATCTAATTTCTGTTAATATATTTAACATCTGCTCTACAGTTGATTTTAATAGTTACTCATGGAGGACTTACTTGATCAAAGCATTTTGTTAGGTGCTACGGTCCGAGAGACATAAAACTAGGAACACATTCCTGCAGTAGTAGGGACACGTAGAAAGAACACTGACCTCACACTGGGAACCAGGGGAATTTTCTCCACAGTATGAATAGTTCAAAATCTTTGAAAATAAGGCGCGCGTGCACACACACACACACACACACACACAAATCACAGCTGCTAAAATATTTACTGGCTCAAAGCTGGGCAGCACAGCATCTTCGTCCCCGACGACAAAGGTCCCCATGCTGCAGATGTGTATGGAGTGCCCCACTGGGGAGGACGCAGTGAAGAGCAGCATGTGTCTCCTAAAGGCAGTAGGTGATAGATGAGAACCAAGGGTTTCCTTTGTTGTAGGCTCCCCCTCCACCCCGTTAGCATCTTGACGACAGTTTGTGCTCAAAGTCAAAATCAGTGAGATTTGAATTTTGTGATACAGATGAGGCGTAGACAATGAATGTTCCCTCTGAAAGAGCCCTTAGAGATCATGGAATCTATATTTCACTAATTATGTCGGACAAAAACGGTTACACTGAATGATAGACGTGCACGTGTTGGAGACATCTCCCACACACTGCAGACACACTGACAAAAGGCTCATCTTGATTTTCCCTTAACAATAGTAATAATTCATGTCAGTGTAGTGCTTTGTGGATTCCATAGTCATTTTCTCACAAATGCATAATTTCATGCTTGTTATCTGTGTCTCTCCCACCAGGTGGAGGCATCACTGAGAGCATGGACACTTTCCTCTCTTCAGTGAGCACTCAGAGCATATTCAAAACCTATGTACGGGGACCTGTGGGGACCTTAGGTCCTGTGGGAGGAAATGTAGATGAAAGAGGTTCTCTATCAATTCCCTGCCCTTGGTCATCTTGATGGATGAGCATGCAGATGGAGTAATGATTTCTCGGAGAATCTCTTCATACCACAGTTTTTAGGGAAGATGTGAAAAGATAGAAGCTTCAAAATTTATTATTTCTTTAGGAATATTGGATGCTTGCCATAGATTATTTAGATTTTTTTTTTTTTTGGCCTGGGCTTTGCTTTTTGTACAAGAGCCATAGCTTTTCATCGATCACAAAAAATTATCATGATTGATCTTAGGAAATCCAGCAAAATTGTTTATTTCATCCAAAATATGTGGTAATATTTTGAATTTCATTTATCAAAATCATGAAAACTTTTCAATTATACACAATTTCTTTAAAATGGAAAATGCGATGTGTTAAACCAACTTTATCTGAAATCAAAATAAGACTACTGGTAAAATTAAAAGCAAACTACAGATAAAACTATGGCTTTGCAGGAGAAAATGTTATTTTCCTCAATCTGTATTTAGATAAAATCATGGCTCTTGCTAAGGGATATGTTTTACAATAAAACAAAACAAAAAAAAGATCTTTTTCATTAATTTTAAGAAATGCTGGTTTAAACGACTTTGAATGGTTATCTTTACTGAAGCCATAACCAGATTCTTTGACGATTATGAATCTTCCAGAAGGTACAGAATTTCTTCAGTTTATTTGTTCACAAGAATTATTTTCTCAAGAATCTCAAGGTGATAGACCAATGCCTTAAAAAAATCACTTTAGGGAAAAACATATTAGATTCCACATTGTTTCACTGCTTAGTAGTCAAAAGTTTACAAGTCTTCAAAAAATTCTTAGCATGGGAAAAACAAAGTCAGCCCATACCCGATTGGCAGGCGAACCACTGCGGCCTTGGTAGCGTACGTGTGAATCTTCACAACAAGATCGCGTGGCCTCAGAGATTTCCAAGAAACTGTTTCAGCTGTAAGTAGTCCAGGCTCTATGGGGGGGCTGTCTTTTGTTAAAGCTTTAGGAGAAGTGAAAAAAGAAAAGAAAAGAAAAAAAATATATATATATATATTTGGTTGTGAGCATATAGTTGGCCTTCACTGGTATTGCTTTTTATCAATAATGACATTAATAATCATAATATTGTTAATAACAGTAATAATAACCATCACCAGCAAGAATTAGAGATGGTCTGAAAACGTTCATAAAACATTAGAAACTACCCTGGGTAATAATCTGGAAATAATACTCAAGAGGAATCAAGATCTTCCCCCTTACCTTATTTTTCTCCACACAGTCATCCCCTCAGCTGAAGAAACCAGGAATGGAAAAGTCAGCAAAAAGAGGACAGACAGGGATATTTCACTGTCGCATACCACCGCTTTTCTTATGTATGGCAGTAATTATGATATACCTCTCGATGAAACGTGAAAGGAGGAAATGAGAGATTTTCCTAAGATAGTGGCTAAGCAAGGTCAGAATATCCCACCGTTTACTTAAAGTTTTAACCTTTGATTCTTAGCTTTGACTGTGTGGAAAAATAGCAAATAATTAACCAAATTTTAATATCAAGTTTTTCTCTTAAAATCGACAGAAAATATTGACTGTTCTTCATCAGTAGCTGAGAGCAAAACACTTCTTCCCTGTTTCCAGGTAACATCAATCTGAGGCTCTGAGGCCACCACATGGCCTGAAAGCCGTCCACGCACACAGAACTTCAGTGTTCTAGGGCGTGGTGTGGCTTAGGAGCTATGGTGAGGTAGACACACTAAGCTCATGCCACTGAAGTTTGGGAAGTTTTATTCAAAGTATTCATTGCCCACCTAGCACACATCTGACACCATTCAAAACACTGGGTATATCCTGGTGGAAAATCGTAGTCTCTGTCCTCAAAGTGGGCAAGAAATTCAACATTAAGCATTCAGCATATATTTACTGATTCTGTACAGTGTCAGTTACTGTTGAGTTAGATAAAAATGCTTTAATAAAACAAGCCAAACAAGCAAAGAATGATGTTTCGTGCATGTTTTTGCAAGAGAGAAACAGGGACAGTCCACGCATTAGAACAGGAGGGAAGGGTGGCTAGAGCTTGGGAGAGTTCATTAGGAGGAGAGGAAGTGGGTCATTTTCAGTGAAAACAGCAGCAAGGTCATCAGCTGAAAATGAGGAAGGATAAGAGTGGGTGTTGGAGATCGAAGGCAGAGAGAGATCTAAAGGTTTGAAATAACCGCCTATGAGAATGAGCGGGACAATGAAATGTCAGCAGTGCTCAGGGGACTTTTGAGATCTGTGGTCCTCAGTTTAACATGGGGCTAGCTGGTAGGATTTTTCTTTTCTCAGTTACATTCAGCTGCTCTGATGCAACCACAGTTAGGCCCAGAGAGATGTTCAACCAGTATTAGGACTTTGCCAGGAATGTAAGATGAGAGGGTGAGGAGAGTGCTGTGCTGAAGGCATCTGCAAGGGTATAAACACAACGATGGACCATGGAAACTACGTTGGGAATAAGAGAAATAACGATGTGAGGAGAGCAGCACAGAAAAAGAGGTAGTGTTGATGGACTGTGGTCCCAGTTCAGTCAAAGAACTGTAGGGGTGGGAGTTCTGGAGAGAATGTGAACTGGAGATCCAAGGGTGGTGGTCAGAGAACTGCGAACTGACTGAGATGATGCAGCTACTGGTACAACAGGGTCTAAAATATGACCATGAAAGCAGGGAACCCGGTGGGATGCAGGGAAAGGTCTTTGAAATTGCCAAATCAGAGAAGAAAGAGTTCATGTTTTCCAATAGATTTTGAAAGAATCGAGAATGATGACACGCACAGGTGGAAAGAAAAAGAGAGGGACCAGGCGTGCCAAAGAGGGGACCATGTGACCAGGACAAGGAGAGGCGCAGGAGGCAAGAGCAAGCGTCATCCTTGACGTCGGAGGAGTTGAGACGATCTCAGCAGGTGGTGTGCAACTTCCTTAGTGTCTGGAAAGGGAATACGCTCCTTCACTCAGAGCCTAAACGTTGTACCATACGTTTCCCCGGACAGGCGGTGAGCTGGGCTTCCAGACTATAGTTTTCTCAGAGTGCTCTTACCTCCGGATTCTCCCCAGCGTACCAGTGCAGAAAAGCAAACCAGCAGTTCAGTAGGTTTTAGACTGTCCACAAACAGATAGTAGGACACGCGTTCATCCGAGAACTGCAAGAAATCAGACCACTCATTGTATTTCATATTAGTCTACTCATGCTCTTCTCCACTTCTACTAAAAGTACAAGGTCTAACACTTATAGAGAGTTGACTGTGGTCTAGACACCACAATAAGTACTTCGCAGGTTTAACGATGGGAAGGAAATGCGAACATTGGCAACGGTCCCTGGAAGCTGGGTGTGCAGGGCCTGCGTGAGATGGGCCACCATATCAGGCAGCCAAAGCTCTTCTCCATGAGCAAAGAAAAGGGACATGCTTGTTCCAAAAATGACAACTAGAGGAAGACATTGAGCCCAGAACTGAGCAGTGCTTAGAGAATGGGTCCCTGATAAGTATCCAGGCCACGGAGAAACTCTGGCAGAGAATGGGAATGTATCAAAGCATTTTACTTGGTGGTTTGTCATAGAAACCCTTTACTCTTTCTTTCTACAAGATCTTCAGAAACATACCTATTGCACACTAATGAACCAAACTGGATTTTTGTCTTGGGCAAACAAGAAAGTCCTGAGTACAACAGGAACATCCCTTAGAGGAGAGCAATATAAGGATCACATGAACATGATTTTGATTCATCCTCTGTGGGTACTATTAATATCCATAATTGTGTGTGAAGAAGCTAGAACACAGAGAGGGTAAGTAACTTGCTAAAGGTCACAGAGCTTAAAAGTAGCAAAGCTGAGATGCAAAAGTGGGTCTATCTATCTACCTGGCTCCAATGATGGTCTTCTCAATAATTATGCTATTACTGTATTTCAATTTCCCAGTGCTTCAAAAAACTTTCGACTGATGGTATACGGTAAATGTGTTAAATTAATTCGTCATCATATTTTAAAAGCTCTTCATATTATTTTACAACGATATTTAAATAAGTTGAAAGATGAAGAAAAATCTCTAGTAACACTGTGAAAAAGGAATCCTTATTAATCACATATGATGAGACTGCTAAAATTGCTTGATACGGTGTAACTGTCTTACATGAATGCTTCCTCCAGTGTTTTCCAATGGTTAGCATTTGACACTTCATTTTTTTTTTTTTTAGCTGCAACATGTTGCTGATAGGAACGGTTGTTTCAAACATTCACCGTCTAAAACCATGAAGGGCCCTGGATTTGCCAGCCCAGCGTGTGTGACCAAGGAAGTTTCTGCTCAGAGCTCATTGCTGTCATTTTAAGGAGTCTGAGGATTTGAGGGTGAGGCCACACACAGGGCTTCTGCCCTGGTGCCAGCACAAGGAACCTTTGAGAGTCCCTCCAACCCCCATGACATCACCCATGGCACATCTAAGGGGCGGGCAGAGGAGGGGCCTCAGGCTCTGTGTCCCTGGCTCAGGTGGCAGTGCCTGTGGCCACTAAAATCAGCACTGCCTGGCCTCAGACTCCAGACAATCCTTCCTGTCAGGCCGTACTAAAGGCTGTTGAGTTTGGGTTCCAATAACATCCTCTAACAAAAAGGTATCATTTTCTCAGACCATTGAAATTAAAAAAAAAAAATTCAGGGGAATGAAGGGGCTCATAATGGATGCTGCTGCTTTATTTTGCCAAGCTGGGACTTAAAAAGAAAAAAAAATTCTGTATTTACCATCACTGCATTAAAATAGGATCAGAACAAAGAACAGCTGGCCGTTTCCCCATCACACATACACATACATATCAGGGTGACGATGTGTAACAAAAACACATGCAATTGCTCTTAGTAATAATCATGACAGCCAACATTTATTTTCCCTTACTAAGTATTAGGCATTCTTCTAAGCAATTTATATATATTTTCTCATTTACCCCCTGACTCTGTGATGTAAAGTCTCTCATTACTGCCATTTGCATAAATAAGAGAACGGGGGCAAAGAGAACTTAAATAAGTTGTTCAGAGTCCCACCCCCAGTGAGACCTGGATTCACAACTAGGCGGTCTGTCTCCAGAGCCACTAATCTGCTTCCCCTGAAGGTGAGCCTGTGACAGAGGCACCAGCTTCACGTTGGACAAACCAAGCTCTCGCGATGCTTGTGCCACTTACTAATCTGGTCATCTTGGGCTTTTTACCCAAACTTGGTCTGCCTCAGTTTCCTCACCTGAAAATTGACAATAATAATAGTCCTTTCATTGGGTTTGCTATGAGGAGTTAATGCAATAAAGAACCTAGGTCAGGGCTAGGAACAGAGAAAGTACCTGTAAGTGACTATTGTTTAATTACTGCCGATAGTTTGAATATGACAACACTCCTAAGTTAACTGGAAACTGTATATTATTCTCATACCGTACTCTGGGTTCCGTCATTCCCTATTAACAGTTTTTGTTGTGTTGTTATTGTTTTCCTATATTCATAAAGTCAAACCATTCCTCTCAGTGCTTTCATGCACAGACTTCAGAACCAGGTTGACAGTTCCAACCTCTGCCCTCCCCAGCCCCAAGTCACTACCACACACCTGGGTCTTACTTTCAGAGCAGGAAACCAGACTGAGAGCACCTCCTGAGGAATGCTCATAAGGTTTTCTCTGCCTGCGTTTTCATCTAGTACAAGAGCAAAGGGAGGAGTCATCCCCGAGACTCCTTACTTCCCCCAACTCTGCGTCCAGCTCATGAAGATGTGGTATTAACACTGAGGGCTTGTACGGCCCCATCCAAACAACATGCAAGTTTCAGTACAACTGAGTTTCCCAGAATATGTTTCGTAGTTTCCCCTCAAATTCCACTCAATGTGACATTTTTAAATAATTATTCATTCATTCATTCCTCCATTCAACAGTTTTATTTTTTACCAAGGTTTGACCTCAGGCCAGGACCTGTACTGCAACAGTAAGGAAAAGGACGGAGTCCTCCTTACGATGCTGACATTGAGTGGACGGAGAGGAGGAGGGGCACAGAGAAGTGATCAGGCAGAGGATGGAGGGAGGAAAGTGTCCGGGTGAGGACAAGTCACACAGAGTGCGTGGAGCCAGGGTACCTGACCCAGACTCTATGGCCAGGGACAGAGGTCTCACGGGGTCAAGGACACCCATGTTGTTCTGAAGGACTTCGAGGCATTGGCCAGGTGGAGGTGATAAGGATGGTGAATGAATGCCAGGCAGAGGGAAGAACGTGGGCAAAAATAACAGAAATGATAGTGAAAATGTGCTTACGTTTTAGGAATTGTGTGCAAGTCAGTAAACACCAACTGAAGTCACATATAGTAAATTTATTTGGGCTTTTCCTTCATTTATTCGTAAGTCAAAATTTCCCTAACATGAATTGATATACTAATGAACCATGGTAACATAATCAGGTACATCACACTTGGGGGTAGGAAGTAGTGGAATTTGGCTTATTGTCTGGATAAGAGATTAGTAGAAGACGGTAAGAATTAAATTTTTGAATATAATTATGTTACAAGTTTAGAAATGCTCGATACATTTGAAGGTGTTTTTCATTAGCATGATTCTATCAAAAATTTAAGAAGGGAAGAGACCAGAGTATATTTACCTTGAATTCTGTTTTTTGAAAGTTAAAACAGTATGAACTTGGCTTGTGGAAAATACATATATTCCTGAAAAACATTATTTATAACAGATGATTGTCATTATATGCAGCAAACTAGTACTACATGTTAGGTTTCTTAGAAGCAAATAATTACAGGCAGAACAGATAAAGACAGATCAAAGTTACAAAAATAATAACAACTCACAGAGGAGAAAAAGGGTTTCCAGGGGTGGGGGTGGGGGAAATAGGGAGAGGTTGGTAAATGGGTACAAATTTTCAGTAATAAGATGAATAAGTTTGAAGTTCTAATGGACAACATGACAACCATAGTTGATTTCACTCTATTGTAGAATTAAAACTCACTGAGACTAGAATTTAAATATTCTCACACACAGTAAGAAGATAAATATATATCCAATTAACATACCCATCAATGGGGTGGTCTTTTACAATGTGTGTGTGTATGTATATATATATATGTATGCATATATATCAATTCATCACAATGTAAATGTGTACCAATTCATCACAAAGTACCTATGTATCAATTCACCACCATGTATACTTTAAATACTTACAACTGTATTTGTCAATTGTATTTCAGTAAAGCTGGGAAAAAATAATAACTGTATTGAATCAGTTTTCTGAAAGGGACAAAAATGATCTTTCTCAGTGAATAAACTGTCTTCATCTTATTCAACAAACAAGTCTTTGAGGAAAACTGACCTGAAACTGGCCTGAGACCATTCTGGCTATTCCTGTTTCATGTGGCCAAACCAATTCACCCGTTATTTCCCTCTGATACTTTTGTTTGGTGTTACATAGACACCAGACTAACACTGGCTTAACTCTTACACAGAAGTTAAAAATTCACTTCTGTATCCACTATATGAACTAACAACAACAAATTTTTACTTACTGAAAGCCTATATAGAAGTCTTCAAAATCTAACCATATTTCTTTACAAACACTGTTATTTACTGTTATAAGCTCTTCCTGCGATTTGTCTTGTGTTGCTGTCATTTGGCTGAACAAATCTCTTTCCAAACTGATTCCCTCAGCAGGATGGGCTGTGTCATTCAGTCCACAGTCTGACGGTTCATCTGTGTGTGGCAGAAGGCAGCCACGTCAAGCACACCTTTACTGTTACATAGTAAGTTATTAAGACATGGAAAATTGTAGACTCACATAGTGAAGTCTGTTCTGAGGAAATATTTACTGCCAGAATCATTTACATGGAGGCATCAAATCTGTGGAGGTTCGTACGGAGACTCATGTTGATATACTCAGGACGATTTAATCATAACTTATGTAGAGCATTCAGAAATTTTGAAATCACTCTCATAAATTTATGCACACATTCTTTAGCGATTATAATGATATAACAGAAATCAGCTAGTTTATGTATTTAATATCTGCTGTAAATAGACATATTCATATAAGAGGGGGTGACCCAGGCAACAGAAGGAGAAACAAAAACTTGAAAGACCTATTGGATTGACGTATTTGTGTAAGCCACTTCATAGCTCCCCACAGTCAGTGATTCTGTAATCTTGCTTTATGTTTATCAGGTAATGCCATAAAGTTCTCATACACTTTTCTTGAACCAAAATGTCATTTATTCATATGCCACGTAATACTTTTTTGGATTTGAGCCTTGGTCAAGTTTCATTTAGGAACTGAGGAATTCGAAATGGTTTTAGTGCTTTGATCATAACATGCATGCATTAAAAACACATGAATGTTACTCATGGGACTTTAATTGGATCGTTTTTTATTTTGATTTTAAGCTTGAATTTAACAAGTGAGATTATCTGATTTTTCTAGCACAGAGAAGATTAGACTCAGCACATCAGAGGAGGCACTGGAGGGAGTCTGCTGAGAGCCAAAAGAAGGGAGAGCTAAAAGCTGTCAAGGAGCAAGAGACCCCTATGTGCTTTGATGTCTGCTAAAATAAAAGTCGTGAGAAGGTTATTAATTTACCTTTTCCAAGTACAGCTTGTGAAGCAACATGACCCTGTGAATTGAAAGGACCACATTAAGAAACCATTTATAAATTCAACGAGACATCATAGCTCTCTAAAGCACCACAGTTTTTAAAAGAGTTAATACTATCTTTAAAATATTGAAGAAATAGATTTCTTCAAATACTTACTGAAACATAACAGCAAAACAGAATTTGCTTTTAACCTTGAAATTCAAAGGATGTGAATTTACTTAAACAATTGGCTGAGAGTTTAAGTTCGTTAACATTAAAACACAGAACATGTAAGTTTATTAAATGTTTGAATCTTATAATAAAAGTAAAATAAAACAATAGTATCCCCAACTAGGTATATTACTTGGTATGAGGCATCTGTCACGAATGCAGATTGAGTAAAATGAGATTAGAATTGGCAATTAGTATAAAGAAACTAGAAAGGATTATTTCAAATTATAAAGATGGTGTCTCAAATTTTTAACAGGGAAAATAAGTTAAATTCACATGTACAACTCTTTTATCTCTGGAACAATTAAAATAAGTATAAGAGATAAAATGGTATAAATGTGTACAGACTGATGATGGGGGATGTCAACAATATTTTGGATGGTATAAAGCTGGTGAAGGAGATAACAGAATAGAGTAACTGAATACTAAGTGCTAGTGAGAAGCGAGCCCATCCATGCCTTAGGACCCCAGAAACAATTAGCAAGCACTGCAGAAAGAGAGAATGAGACACAGGCTGAAAATACACGAGTGGGTTGAATGTCGATTCTTCTCCTGAATCCTTTCTGGTTTAGCATCTATCCTTCTTCTGCCTAAATAGGATACTGGGAGTTGTTTCAAGTGGAGAAATTAAATGAGAAATCTCCAGATCTGGGTTCACAGATACTGTGGGAAGCAAGAGAGGAGAGGAATTAAATGACCATCAAAATACTGAACTTTGTGACTTAGGAACTCTGTGCTGCTTGGCTTTAATAACTGGTGGATAAGGCTATAACAATCCTTATGACCACATTCCACTCCAGTAGGGAGATTAGAGGACCCTTAACTTGAGAAACTGAACGGAGCAGGGGGAAAATCCTCAGGGAATCTGATATTTGGAGCTAGTCCCACCCCCAAATGAAGCTCATTTATCCCCAATTACCTCAAATTAAAGCCACTAGTTGACAGACTCTGTCATTCCATAAAGCGTCTTCTGATCAGCAGTTCTTTAATGTCATAAATTCCTTAAAGACTTATGCACAATAAAGCATTGCCAGATAATTGAGGAAAGAGTCTCACATAAAAGAAACTAATGGGTGTGGGTGGGAAGATTCATAGGAAATAAACAATAATATAGGAAGAAAATTTTTCTTAGTAATATCTGAAAGATAAGAGGATATTCATTTATCAAATAATAAACTTCTGCAAAAATACAGTCAAGAATCAGAGAGAGCTCTTAGAAACTAAAAATAGGAAAGTGAAATAAATTCAAGAGAAAGTTTGGACAGTAAAGCTGATACAAAAGACTAAGAGACTGACAATTTGTAGAAGAAAGCATAGGTGAAAAGATTCGTAACACTGGATTTGACATTGATTTCTTAGATATGACAACAAAAACACAGACAGCCAAAGCAAAAATAAATAAATTGGGCTACATAGAAAAAAATCTTCTGTCATTCAATCAATAGTGTGAAAATGCAACCTACAGAAAGGGAGAAATTATTTGCAAATCATATCTGATAAAGGGTTAACATCAAGAATATATAAAGATCTTCTACAAAGAACAACAAAAACAAACAACCCAATTAAAAAATGGGCAAAGGATCTGAACAGATATTTATCCAAAGAAAATACACAAATGAACAAAAAGCACATGGAAATATCCTCAGTGTCACACAGGGAAATGCAGACCAAATGGGGTGCTACCCTCATACCCACTGGGACAGCTGCTTTTAAAAAAACAGAAAATGACAAGTGTCAGTGAGGATGTAGAGAAATTGGAACTTTTGTGCTATCTGGGAATATATAATGTTGAAATTGCTATGAAAAACAGTATGATGGTTCCGGAAGAAACTAAAAGTAAAATTAACATATGGTCCAACAATTCCACATTTATGTATATACCCTCAAATTTGAAGGCAGCATCTGAGACATTTATACACCCATGTTCACAGCAGCCTCATTCACCAAAAGTCCATTGATGAATGTATGGATAAACAAAATACATGCACAATGGAATATTACTCAGCCTTAAAGGAAAGAAATTCTGACACATGATACAACATGGCTGAACTGTGAGGACATTATACTAAGTGAAATAAGCCAGCCACAAAAATACAACACTGTATGATTCCACTTATATGAGTACCTAGACTAATCAGAAGCCTAGAGACAAGAAATAGAAGGGTAGTTTTAAGGGGCTGAGGGGAGGGAGGATGGAGAATGGTTTGATGGGTAGAAAGTTTTAGTTTTGTAAAATGAAGTTAGTTCTGGAGACTGATTGCACAACAATGTGAATGTATTCAGTATCATTGTTCTAAGAAGAGGAATAGCTTGAGGAAACAGTATAAGAAGATTCTCCAGACTGAAAAACATGAGTTTCCAGGTTGAATGGGCTTATGGAGTACTTAGCACAGTTAATGTAAATATACCCACTTACATGGCCAATCACTGTAAATTTTCATGATTCCAAGAATGAAAAGAGGGTCTTAAAACTTTCCGGGAGGGAAAAAAGAGCCACACACATACCAAGAGTCAGAATATCATCTGTGTTCTTAAGAGCAATGCTTGAAGGTAAGAGACAAAGGATTAAGGAAGAGCTTCAAAATTCTGAAAGAAACAACATCCAAACTGGAATTCCGTAATCCACCAAAGAATCAATCAGGTGAGAGGTTGGAATACAGACCTCTGCAGGCATACAAAGCCTCATAATGTTCACTTCTCATGCATCTTTTCTCAGGAAATACTGGAGATGTGTACCACCCAAATTAGAGGATAAAGGAGGAGGAGAACTTAGTTTCCAAAAATTAGGAAATCATCAGAGGAGAGAGATAAAAGGAAGTCCCATAACGCCAGGTGCAAGTTTCCATCAGTTTGAACAAGAGCAACAGAGCAAAAGATTTCCGGGAGTGATGTCTCCAGGAAAACAGTTGGCACTGATAGAATTATCTGATATGTTTGTGTGGTAATTGGTGTCTAGAGAGATTTTCTTTTTCCTTTTTTTTCTTTTTCTTTTTCAATGTTTGGGAGGCCTCTTGAAGTGTCATAGAAAAGTAAACAACAACAAAAAAAGCAGTAATTAGCTTGTACAAAAAGTCATATATGAAAAAGAAGTTTGCCTTAGCAGTAATAATCCTTACACAGCTAAAATACTGATTTGACAAAAACTGGTGAAATGAAAAAATCTGGGAGACAGAGGAAAGTGGAGATATGGGATGGTGAGTGAGTACAGGATTTCGGAGGCACTAAATCCTTGTCTTAGTCAAGAAGAGTAAGGAAGTCAGGGAGATGACGTCTAAATTGATAGCTCAAGAAAGAACAGAATTTAGTCATTCAGCTAGGATGTAACAGTGTCTGCCACATGCCAGGCATCTTTGCAGGTGCAGAGGGAGACACGGTATATGATACAATCAATATCTCTGCCTTCATAAAGCCTACAGCTTAGAAATACGGAGACACATAGCAGAAGAAACATGTGAATAAAAAAAGTGATTGACTTTGGGGAGGGAGGCTCAGGGATGAGGAGGTAAGGCAGGCTGGCTATTTTTATGATGCTCTTTTTGGTAATTTGACTCTTTAAAGTTATGGCATACAATAGTCTGAAATTTAAAAAAAAAAGCTTTAAAAATGTTAAAGTCTATTCATTCTCCTTGCAGGTTTTCTCATCTGTTAGTCTTCAATTTTCAACTAATACTAAAAAAAGTTGTTTACCTCTATGTGATGCTGTGCCTTTGGGTATCTTATACCATCTATGGAGGTTTGTAGAAATAAATGATGGTTCATTCACATAGTGAAATATTATGTGACTTTAAGAATAACGACAAGCTTTAGGCATGGTGAAATTACCTCCAGTATGCATTAAGGAAAAACTTTTTTAAAAGTTAGGTTTTGAATAGAAGGAAAGGAAATGGTGGAATATAGTGTGTTTCCTCTTCTTTTACATAAAACACCAGGAAAGTGTCCTGCAGAGGGCAGAGCAGTGAAAGTGGGAGATGTACTTACATGGAAAGAAGACTTTTTAATGTATGCCTTATAATTTTATTTTTGAATGTGTGACTATATTATCTATTAAATCCCCTTTTACACCCACCACAATGGCAGAAGTTGAAATGTCAGACAATGTATGTGTTGGCCAAAATGTGGTGCAGAGAAACTTCTCATCCAGTACATTTTATAGTAAGGTAAACAGGTGGAATGCCCTGTCCCCCATTAATGATACTCCCAGATTCATATCCTAGAGTGAATTTCCTAGTTTAGTGTCCACTGGGGCCCATGGTTAGATTTCAGGAATCCATAAACCTGGATGGGTTTGACAAAAATATACTTGGCAGTCCTTCAACTACCAAATTCACACAGTGCTAATCCAGACAGCTGTTTCGTTTTCCACTGATCTCTATCACCAATACTCAACTAATACACAGAAAGAAATGCTCTGTGTGATTCAGAAAATTGACAAAGGGAGACATAACACATAAAAGTTTACAAACCGCAGAACTATGGAAACTCTTGCACGTGTAAACAGGGACATTCAAGAGCAGTCATGTGTGAACAGGGACATTCAAGAGCAGTCATGGGTGAGGGTATAGTTCAGCGGTAGAGTGCATGCTTAGCATGCGCAAGGTCCTGGGTTCAAAGACCAGTATCTCCACTAAAAAATAAAATAAAATAAAAAATTAATTTAAAAATCCATAAAAAATTCTAATTACCTCCCCCCAACACATAGTAATCAAGACAGCATGGTATTGGTACAAAAACAGACATATGGACCAATGGAACAGAATAGAGAGCCCAGAAATGAACCCACAAACTTTCAGTCAACTCATCTTCAACAAAGGAGGCAAGAATATACAATGGAATAAAGACAGTCTCTTCAGAAAATAGTGTTGGGAAAACTGGACAGCAGCATGTAAATCGATGAAGTTAGAACACTCCCTTACACCATACACAAAAATACACTCAAAATGGATCAAAGACTTAAACATAAGACAAGATACAATAAACCTAGAAGAAAATATAGGCAAAACATTATCTGACATACATCTTAAAAATGTTCTCCTAGGGCAGTCTACCCAAGCAATAGAAATGTAAGCAAGAATAAACAAACGGGACCTAGTTAAACTTACAAGCTTCTGCACAGCAAAGGAAACTGTAAGTAAAACAAGAAGACAACCTACGGAATGGGAGAAAATTTTTGCAAATGAAACCAACAAAGGCTTGATCTCCAGAATATATAAGCAGCTCGTATAACTTAATAAGAAAGAAACAAACAACCCAATCCAAAAATGGGCAAAAGACCTAAACAAGCAATTCTCCAGGGAAGACATACAAATGATCAACAGGCACATGAAAAAATGCTCTGTATCACTAATTATCAGAGAAATGCAAATCAAAACTACAATGAGGTATCACCTGACACCAGTCAGAATGGCCATCATTCAAAAATCCACAAATGACAAATGCTGGAGAGGCTGTGGAGAAAAGGGAACCCTCTTACACTGCTGGTGGGATTGTAGTTTGGTGCAGCCACTGTGGAAAACAGTATGGAGAGTCCTCAAAAGACTAGGAATAGACTTATCATATGACCCAGGAATCCCGCTCCTGGGCATATATCCAGAAGGAACCCTACTTCAAAAAGACACCTGCACCCAAATGTTCATAGCAGCACTATTTACAACAGCCAAGACATGGAAACAGCCTAAACGTCCATCAACAGGTGACTGGATAAAGAAGAAGTGGTATATTTATACAATGGAATACTATTCAGCCATAAAAACCGACAACATATCGCCATTTGCAGCGACATGAATGTTCCTGGAGAATGTCATTCTAAGTGAAGTAAGCCAGAAAGAGAAAGAAAAATATCATATGAGATCACTCATACGTGGAATCTAAAAAAAAAAAAGAACATAAATACAAAACAGAAACAGACTTATAGACATAGAATATAAACTTGTGGTTGCCAAGGGGGCAGGGGATGGGAAAGGACAGAATGGGATTTCAAAATTTGTAGATACTGACAGGCATATGCAGAATAGATAAACAAGATTATATGGTATAGCAGAGGGAAATATATACAAGATCTTGCGGTAGCTCACAGCGAAAAAGAACGTGACAGTGAACATACGTATGTTCATGTATAACTGAAAAATTGTGCTGTACACTGGAATTTGACACAACGTTGTAAAATGACTATAACTCAATTAAAAATGTTTGAAAAAAAAAAGAGCAATCATGGTATCTCTGCTCGCAACAGTAAGAAACAAAAAGCAATCAAGGTAGCCATTAACACTGTGAAAGACTGTTTTTAAATGGCAGACTAGTTATGCATTAAACACCTTTGACCATGAAATGAATGAACTGTGACACGCAGCAAAAGAGACAAATATCATAAACAACGTTAAAAAGTCCCAGAATTAATATGAGTCCACTTAAATAAAATTACATAACAATTAAGCTAAGCTGTATATTGTTCATACATGCATCCATAATTGGCAAAATGAGAAGACTGTGGAGTTGACTAACACCCAACTCCGAATGGCAGATGGGAGACACAACTCTGAAGAGACAGACGAGAGACTCCTGCAAAAGATGAATATCCCATTTTCTAATCTAGAAGATGGGTACAAAAGCAGCTTATTCTCGGAGTATTCTTTATTCTGCTCAAATGCATTTATGTATATCTCAAAATAGAAAAAAAAATTTCCTAATTAAAAATTGGGCTAATAATAAGAGTAACATAGTTACCTGAGATGCAATTCCCGTCGATTGATTTAAGTCTACCTGGTTATAGACTGAAGATTCATCCTTTTCAGTAAGGGGAGATAAACCAGATCCTGGAAGCACCCCTTTCTTAATAAAGGATCGCACAAAATGACTAATGGGGGAAGAAAAAAACTTCTGTTATCTTAATTTTTGTTTAAAACGACTAATAAATAACTACAGTTTTTTATTGGGATATAATTGACATGACATTATATTAGTTTCAGCTACATGGCATGACTATTCAATATTTGTATATAGAGCTAAATGGTAACGCAAGTCTGGTTAACGTGCATCACCATTGTTTGTCACAACTGTTTTTCCTTGCGATGAGAACTTTCAATATACCATACAGTAGTATTAATTAGAGTTACCATGCTGTACATAATATCCCCAGGACTCATTTATTTTATAACTGGAAGTTTGTATCTTTTGACTTCCTTCACCCTTTTCAGCCACTCCCACCCCTGCCTCCAGGAACCACCAATATGTTCTCCTGTTCTCTGTATCGATGAGTTTGTTTATTTGGAGTCCACGTGTAAGTGAGATCATATGGTATTTGTCTTTCACTGTCTGACTTATTTCACTTGGCATAATGTCCTCAAGATCCATCTATAATGTCACAAATGGCAAGATTTCCTTCTTTTTTTAATGGCCGAACAGTAGTCCATTGTATATTAACGTTTTGTCAACAACAGAGAGTTCTGATTTTGTTCATTTTATCATCCTCATTCTTTTACAACCAGTACTTTTTTTTGTCTCATGTTAAAAAACATTTGTTTTATATGCTACTGAAGAAATATTCTCCATCAGTCAATGCACTGGCATAAAATTTTTCCAGAACACCATTTATTTTAAAGCTATGGTGGTCATCTTTGAACGCTGATGATCAGAACACAAAGGAATCTGACGTTCAGAACTGATTTAATTAAGTATCAGAGTAATGTATCAGCGAAATGGGGCTCGGAGTCCGAAATTTAATTATGAGTGTTGAGCACTTAAGTTTACAACTGTGAAATTTATACTAGTTACCCCAAGAGCACAGTATTTTCTTTCAAGTTATTGCTGATATGACCCCAAATCAACATTGCCACAGCTAGAAGTTTATGGATAAATAAGAAGACAGTTGTTATAGTACATATATTTTAGGTAAGTGTGTTTTAAAGATAAAATTGAATTTCTTGTAGACAGAACTTCCTAAACTTTCGAATTTTCTCTTGCTAGTGTTCCGTAAAACTTAGTTCACCTCAGGCTAAATGGCGCCGGTTTACCTGGAACTGCCACTAGAGGGCAGCACACACATATTTGTGAGGCTGATTCTCTCAAACAAGGCTGGGAGACAGGAATGGGCAAAACTGGAACGTTGTTGCTACAGTGACGGTGTCCCTAGGAAAGGCAGCTGTGATAGCAGTCACTCTCCAGGGCTCGCCAAAGAACGAGCTTGCTCTTATGTTGACCTAAGACTTCTGACTCTACAGCAGTTAGGGAGGATGAAATGCCATTCACAGATTTTTGCTTTTGGCTCTGCCATAGAATGGATATACCAGGGAATGCACAACAGGTTCAGTCAGTGAATAGATCAGTTGAATCCAATCAAGTGTCACCACTTGGACTTGGGTTATAGCATTTCATCCACCTTAATTGGGTAGAAAAACTGAAAGAGGGCATAAGAAAATCAAGTAAGGGAGTAACAAGGGAAGTTCAAGTTATGACACCAACCCATTTGTGGTCCCTGTTAGCACAGAGGTTCTAGAAGTCTGGGTGTGACATTTTGAAGTGTGAGAAAATTTGTCCTGGAGGTCTGCAACTCTGCTTTTTACAATCCACAAAATTCATGAGTAGGATGTGATCTCAATCAGCTGAGAGATAATCAAAAATTATTTGGAATGGTAAAATCATCTTAATGAGTAACACTAAGTACATAACTAACTAGAAAAACTATAAACCATCAGTATGTTTATGTTGAATTTAAGAAAATTTTGTCCATATGTGGTATTTTGTATTTATAACACCTGAAAAAGTGTAGCATATTACATAAATCAACAAATTAAGCTATAAAATATATAAAGCCTTATATTTAATTTTAGTTTTATGATTAAGTTATAGGGATAAGAAAAAATTTAAAACTAATAGTATGCATAGGAAAGATCAAGGTTCTCAAAATACATCATTTTGATTATTTCAACTTTTCATGATGATTTACATATTTGGCAAGATTTCATTTGTTATGATTTTCGGCTTTTAAAGTGCTTAAGGTGAAAATAAAATAGTAGTGTTGTAAATGCAATTTAAAATGTTTAAATTCAGCTAACTAAATTTACTTAAACTTTTATAGAAATTAATAATTTGTGTATGAAATTAGATTTTTTTATAAGTTAAAACGAAAGTTTAAGGAAAATAACGTTTAACAGAACACATTTTTAAAACCAACATAGCAGCAAATTGCCTTTTCTGCATATAACGCTGTCCCTCATGGCCTGACATGGCTAACTGCTGTGTTTGTCCCCTCGTGCTGCCTGCGGGTCCCTCCTCATCTACTTTTCAGTGTTCAATCATTGATGCATAGGACTAACAAGTGCCTTAAAGATAAAAACATTTGAATAATACTTCTAATATTTTCAACTTAACTAGAGCCCACAAAATGTAAATTAACTGTGTAGGATGTAAAGAGGTTCTCAAAGTAGGACAGTACAATGAAAAGACTTCTAATTTTTGACTTTTTGTCTTCATCACCTTATATTCTTATCATGGATTTTAATATATCCTAGGGAAGGATAAACCCTATCTGATGGTCACTGTATCTGTGACCTACAGTATAAGCCACTCAAAAATTTTAACGAAGTTTAAAAAACATTCAAAAAAGTACACAGATAGTAAGTGTACAACTTGCTGAAAAATCACCTAGTAAACGTGGCCAGATCACCATTATTCAGATCGAGAGGTACTAATGTTACCAGAGCCCCACAAGCCCTGCCAGATGTGCTTCCTAATCACGGCCAGGCCAGCACTCCTCACCACAGGTAACCACAGGTAACCACAGGTAAACACCATAAGACTTCCGGGGGGTGGGTACAGCTCAGTGGTAAGTGCACGCCTTGCATGCATGAGGTCCTGGGTTCGATCCCCAGAACCTCTGGTAAATAAAGAAATACATAAATGAATCTAATCCCCCCAGAGAAACTCCCAAAACATAAGGCTTCCAACACCATATATTGCTTTTCTTTTTTTAATGTATATGAATAAAATAATTGAAAATAAACTGCATACTTTTTATACCAGATTTCTTTGGTCTAATATTTTTGTGTGTGACACTTATGCACGTGGACTTGTGTAGCTGTATTTCTTTCACTTTACATCTCTGTATTATTGTATCATGTTTGTCTTTGGTTTTACTACGATGTATCTGTCTAGGTGCTGTTTTCATCATATTTACATCCCTTGACATTTTTCAGAACTTTATGAACCTCCACTTGATTTTTTTTCAGCTTTTGGGATAATATTGGCCATTATACTTTTATTTCACAATTATTCCGCAAACTCTCTATCCGCTACCGCTGAGACCCACTTGAAAGTATGTTGGTCTTTTTCAACTTGTCTTATAAGCCTCTTACTGTACTTCTCTTTTTTTTTTTTTTTTTTGGTCTCCATACTTCAGTCTGGATTTTATCTTCTGACCTATTTTCCATTTTGCTAATTGTCTTTTTTTGCTGTATCTAATCAGTGATTAAACACATCTATTGAATTCGTAATTTCAGTTATTGTAGTCCTTGGTTCTAAAGTCCCTATTTGATTTTTTTAAACCATTTTATATACTATTTTAAAATTTTTTTATTTTACAACTTTATTGAGGAGTAATTGAAGTACAATTAACTGCACAAATTCAAAGAATAAATTTGATAATCCTTGATACACGTATGTACCCATGTATTGGTTACCAATTGCTACGTAACATCACCACACTTTCAGTGGTGATAATCATACCCTCTTCACATTATTGCTGTTTGTGGACGTCCTTTTCACATCTATGAACGCATTAAAAACTTCAGATCCAGAACATAGTCTTTCTTTCCATCCCTATCATCCTATTGAAATGTCAGTACATATGGATTCTTCCTTTTTTTTTCCTTCATTGTCTTTGTTGTTCTATTTAATTAGCACTTTTTTTCCCTCCATAAGTGACAAATTTCATCTCCTAGGTTTCTATGACAATCATCTGATCTTGTGATTTAATTATCAGGTAATAACCAAAAAACATTCACCAGTCCTAATGTTTAAAGAAAAACAGAATACTTTGTTGTTCTAAGACAGAAGCCAACACTGTAAAGCCAGACATATTTAGGCCTATTTTGATCAATTCAAAATTTATCTTAACTATTACTATAAAATAGAGCTTGAAAATTTTTGTCTTCCTATAATCACTGTATTGACAGAAACTTTAGTACATTTGTCGCCAAAGCATGTTTTTAACTGCACAAGTCATAAAGTACTTCATCTGTTAACAGGATGTATTTGTGGGAAAGAATGCTATATACTTACGTCTCTGTTGGAATTGTAAACGGAGTCATTCTATAATTCAAAAATGGACTTGAAATCTCAAGAAACTGTTCAGGCTTCTTTATTACTATTTCTAAAAAGAAAAAAAGTAGTATGATGAATGCATTTTTTTTTTTTACTCTTCCTAGATTATATGTAGATTTTAACATTTAATGCAGTACTGATTAGATGAACGATTTATCCAGCAAATTTCAATACAGTTAAATAGAAATGCACTAGGATACATGAAGATTTTTCTTTAATTGAAAGGGCTTTATAGATCTTGCCAATAGTAAGATTTCTTTAGTCTACTTCTCAGTTGCTTTACAGATTTACAACGTAAAGCAGTAAGTCTCAAAGGAGGAAGTTAGCAATGTTTTCTAGAGTTATTACTTGGCACATGCTGCTATTTTGAGTACACAAATGACTTTCTATAAAAGTCTTTTACTAAGAAATGTGTTATTTTAGTTAACATCTACAACACAATTGCTCAGGACATTAAAAAAAATGTGGACTAATGTATGGAGATAGTATTGGAAAAACAGAAAATGTAACAAAGCAAAGGTCATAAGTAGAAAAGAAAGCAGTAGGTCGAGAAAAGAGTTGTGTATATTCTTAAAGGAGTCTGAAGCTGATATAGAAGTAAATTCTCAATGGATAAGGCATACACTCCATTAAATTAAAAATTAGGCATGATTATTTTAACAAAAGCTCCTGCAACAGTGGAAAGGATGCCCACTGGATGAAAAAAAAAATGTGAGACTCTGACACGGTGACTATGACACATGACCTTCTTGTGCTTGTTTTGAGATAATCTCTAAATTGATCTTTCTCCATCTCCTGTGAATTCCCCTTTAAATACTAAACCCAATAGAGAGAAGAAAGACAACTACATGGTGAGCCTCGAAGTGGGACACTGCAGTTATGGAATCCCACCAATCCTAGATTTTCTTCCCCAGCTGGCAACAGAGCTGTCACTTACATAGAATTGCGTAACAGTCAGCAGTAAAATAAAGAAAAAGTGTATGTTCAGTATTTTTCCTTTCATTTAGCTATTTCTGATGCTCTGAGCAAAGACCTGTTCTAAGTGTGGCTCTTTGCATTTAACTGAAATACAGCATTTAAAAGTAAAAGGTTTTCTTTCAAGCATCATGTGAAAAGCTGATGATCTTTGGTTGGAAAGACAAAAGAGGCCAGGAAGGAAGGAGGGAAGGGGAGGAGGGAGAGAGGGAGACTGGAAAGTTCCTGTAACTGAAAGCAGCAGCTGGTGTTCTGTTGGCACCAACAGCCTATTGCAGAATCTCAAGGAAGGTAAAGAAATAACTGAAATAATCAAGTAGGAGGCAGAGAGGCAGACACATCTAATAATAATCTAAAAAAAAAATGAACTGACCATTTCTCCTTTCCATCTAAACCAGATATTTCTTTAATCTTTGTTCTTTTCTGGCAAGGATAAAACATGTTGTGCTAGAAAATCTTTGCTACCAGCTGTACTGGTTGTATCAATGTAGGCAGAAAGCGAATGTGAGGAAAGTTACATGGTTAACAGTTATTTTTACCTTAAAAACATGTAAATTATGGTTGGAAGTAGGAGGCAAGGAACAGGTGAATATTCCAATCTCTGTGGCTTTTGTAGTGGTAGGATCCTGAGTACCACTGAGACCCACGTATTACACTGTGACTCAGATATGGGTCTCTTGTTTCCTACAAAGAAAGGTCAACAACACTTGAACTGGTAGCAGGAGCCACAGCAAGCATTGCCAAGAAGGGTACAAGCCATGGTTCAAGGGACCAACCACTCAAAGCACATTTATTTATGAGTATTGCAGCGATGCCTTCAGTAAAGTGGCATTAGCTGTGTTCATTGTGGCCTCGACTTCATTGTTCATTCAGGTGACAGGTCTGTGAACTCTAATGTAATAATGTCTAGAACGTGATGACATGTTACTGGATGGAGATACCATGAGAAGATAATGTACTGGAAAAGGCAACAGAAGAAAATGCAAAAGCAAAGAAATGAAACCCAAAGAGGTAACAACAACAACAAAAATGCTAGTTTTGAACAAAGATAATTTAAGCTTTTCAGAATGGGAAATATATATACACACAGACACACATGCACATCTATAATCTACAGCGCCCAACAACTCTTTATCATCCTTCATTAAACTGCAAGTGTAAATTAGCTATGGAAAGGCTATGTATGTTGAATCAACAAAAATAAGTTGAGTTATTCTGCTAGGGATCAGCTTTTAATTATTAGTTTTTGTTTTTCTGAATCTCCTCTCGTCACATCCGTGCTTCTGCTTTCACACTGATGTTTCATTTATGGTCTCACACCATCCTCTCACCATCTTGGTCTCTGTTTCATTCAGACATGGTGCTGATGAAAAAAGGGGTGAAAATGAAGACTTGTAGAGAAAAAGGTTGAAGGAGTGAAGAATTAGACATGGATTGTGAGGAATTTACAAATGAAAGGTGAGAAGAAGAACAAGATGGGAACTGTCCCTCTGCCCCATCCTCAGCCTGTGTGAATCGTTTAATTCTGAACACAGGTGCCACTCACTGGCTGTATGATGGTACTAATGCAGGAACCCACCCAGGGTGGAAGTTCTGGTCCTAGAGGACTTTCAAACAGCAATAGGTTAATTCAAGACTTTGTCCTACAGAGTCCTCTAGAATGATTTCCAGGTTAGAAATTCACACCAGTGGCTTAACATGTACGCTATTTAAGTTTCTCTGTTATTTACTACAAACCACGTTTCTATCACAATTATGGTTACCATGCCATCACCCCCAAAATGTCAGTTTAGATGTGAAAGCCAAATTGCTTGGCTTGTGAGATATGCAGAGTTAATCATTTAAAGATATCAAATTTGGATATAAAATTAAATGACGGTGTTAGGTGCAATTCTGGGTGGTTTGCCTTGATATCTCTCTCTCCTTACAAAGGAAACTATTAGAACTTCATAGAGAGAAGTGTTAACAAGGAAGACTTTCAGACAACACTAACCATACCTTGAGCTTCATCTGTTATGACAGTTTCTTTTTTTTGACGAAGGAGTTTCCAGGAAGGTACAGGAGGTGGTTTCGGCGATGCTATAAGGGGACAAGACCTAGTTCTTGTCACCAGCAGAGGATGGCTACAGATGTGGGAAAGCCCGTACTCTCTAAGCTTCTCAGCAGAATCAGCCTGAAAGGTGGAAGGCAGATTTAAAAGGATTCTTGCACGTACTTCATGCAGTTAAGATAACACTTTCTGCCCTTATAAAAATACTATCACCACTAGAGAGATACAGCAGAAATTGGGAAAAAAGTAACCACCCATATTTCTACCTCCCTTAACATAGGCACTAAGACTCTTTGTATTTCTTTCCATCTTTTAATTTATCTGGGGCTTCATTTCTTTATTTACAAAATGAGAGACCAGAACCAGAAGCCACTTTTCAGTTTTAAAAGTTTAAGATTCTATGAGACTGCAGATATCTTAGTATATCTGTTTCTGTCCAAAACGAATCAACTGTTATTTTTATAGGTTAAAGCTTTGATGCTAGTTCTTAACATGTACAGTTTTTATTTGTTTGTTCGTTTTTGGTATCAGCAACTGCTACATAGTGTTCAAAAAATCCCACTGCACATAGTGTGTCAGGTCCGTATCGGGTCCGTGAGGATACTGTTTATGTCCTCAAGCCTAAATAGCAGCTCCGCTGCAGGAAATCCTCATGAGCACTCCTGACAATGGAGGCGTCCATAGAAGGACTGAGAACACAGGCTGCCCTGTGTCCTGGCAAGTCAAGTAATTTCCCAGGCAGATGTTTCCCATGTTCGACTGCTCAGATCTCCTGACGCCACTCGGCTTTGGAACAATTCAGAATAATATTTAAGGAGACAAACAGTTACTGATTGATGGCCATGAAATACGGCATAACTAATCAAAGTGCATGTGAAAGTTAAAGTCATATATACCTTAGTCACATTTGGATGTTCAGTATAAATGTTGAAACATTGAAATACAGTAAAACATGAACTACATTAAAGTCAGTTTGGCCCATAACTACTTTTCTTCCTAGTGATTTTGCATCATTGATTTCTGTGCAAATAGAAATGTTTGAAAATGCAGATTTATAAAGCAGTCATTTAAATTGGGATCAGAAGCCCACCAGTTAGCTTGTTCCAAATTACTGCCTCAGCTAGAACATGCCTTGCTCTAGGGAATACTTTTTTATAGTCCAAACTATAGCTCAGTCTGGGAGGCACAGAACAGGTGGGGGTGTCCGTGAGCTAGGACAGTTCTTTCTGAATTCAGAGATTAATTAATGAGTGTAATAATTGATAATTATAAGAAAGAGTTAGTGAATTTTTAAGTCCAAAAAAGCCATTTAAAAGCATTATAAATATAGGAAATAAAGAGAAAGTGCTTTAAGGTTTTTTTTTCTTAAGGCCTAACCCAAAAGTAGAGGAAATTGTCACATCCTCTTTTTCTCTTTTGTGAATATTAGCAATTCACTGAAAAAAAAATCAGAAACGTCGGGAATTATGCCTTGCTGTGGCTTAAATTTTTTTCATAGCTGTTGTAAAAGCTAAACCTTTTTGTACAACTTTAACCCTGTCAAATTTTAGAAAAAAGGACTATTTTGTGCTGCCTTCTCTGTATAATGGAGATGTAAATCCCATCTTTCTATTTTACAGTCTTAAAAAGTATTTAAGTATTTCTGGTACATGGGTCTATGACACTCCACAAAGCATGGCTCATATTCTTTTGTAATCTACGGTGTTAGATGTTTAATCTCTCTGAAATATCTAAGACAGCACCTAGGTCAATGCCATATAAGGAGATTTAAAAAAAAAAAAGAAGAAGAAAAGAAAAATTCAGGGCTAACACAGCCAGCTCAAGTCTTAACAAAGGACTCAAGTTTTTGGGAGGCCTGGGAAGCACACTTGGGTTAAACCATGGCTGAAGTTAAATAACTTTGAATTAAAAACAGAAATTGCCACATTGCCTGCATTCATTCTGGCACATTATGTCCTATTGTCTTGACAATATTACCCTTGTTATATTGCAGACTTTTGCAGGAAGGAATGGTTTCTATATAAAAAGGAAGAAGGAGGAGGAGGAGAAGGAAAAGGAAGAGGAAGGAAGGAAAGGAAGAAGTAATGATAACATTACGTCCCGGGGGGCAAATCGTCCAGAAGAGAAATCTAATGCACGTAGTAAAGTGCAATAATCATGCAACTGGTGTATTTACCTTTCAACCTAATTTCTATTGAATTTTAATATTCAGTTGTTTCTAACTAAGTGAACATTAATATATATAATGTGTGTGTATGTGTGTGTGTGTGTGTGTGTACAATTATATCACTGTCTTCTTATACTTTAATATAGGGTTTCAGAATACATGGAATTCTAGCAATAAAGTGCTGGATGTCTGAAAGTCCCCTAAAGGGTCAGAAATCAATACAAATATAACAGGGTATTTGTCTAAGTAGATTGAAGAGCAATCTGATGAGTTTTTCACCTTTTAAAAAGGGAGGAGAAAAATGATTTTAATGTCCTAGAACCAAAATAACTTAAATAATTATGGCAAACCCATGCAACTATTAAATATTATGTTGTCAAATATTTAACATCACGGGAAAATGTTAATGATACAGTGTCAAGTGAAAAAGATGATTTCCAAATAGAAAGGAAAACAGAATTACCCTGTGTGAAAATTTATACACATAGAAAATACGCAGAGAAGGAAAAAAAAAGCAAATTATACATGCCAAGATGTTAATAGTGCCTATGTCTAGGTATTTATACTATGAATATTTTAATTTCATTCCCTTTGTCCATATTTGCTAAATTTTCTATAAGTTGTTAGATTTATAAGAAAAAAGCAATTAACATTCTTGTATGTATTATTTTGAGATGCAAGGAACTCATAGCAGTGGTTTACCAGCCTTGGATGTGAATTAATTTGAACAATCTTAGTTTAAGAAAATATGTATGACTTATTTATAGAAAGGTGATTATTTAGGAATGATTTACACAATTCTCAATATATAATTTGATGCCTTTTCTTTTGTTTATAATGGAAGGAACTGATAAAAATATATACGATTATATCCTTTTTTCTTTTAGATAAAACTGTTGCAATTACCTGAGAAAACTTTGGATGCTCCAAGTCCTTGGGCTCAAGTGCTTAATTATAAAGATAACAAGACTGAAATTCAGGAATGGAAGTTTAATTAAATTCTTGTGGACTTTCTACTACAGCAAGTAATCACACACACACACACTCACACACACACACACACACATATTATACTGCGTTCCCTGGCTTTGAGTGCTTACCATCTTCTTTAATAAAAAAATCTTCTTTTCAAACAAATAAAGAGGTGTAAAGGTAGCATATACAACCATCTGAGGGGACGGCATTGCTGAAGAACCTGTAAAACCAAGCATACATTGTGTCGTGGAAATTCTAGCCAAAATGGATGTGTCAGTAGGTCATGGTAGACTGTTCGAATTCTTTAATGAACTTATCTTTGCCAGTGAAAAACAGGTAGATAACTCTACATGCATTTAATGAAAGTTAAATCTCAAATGTGCTTCTATTTTACAGAATATCTCATTAGTTTCACCTTTGTAACAGTACTACGTAATTCCTTAAAAAATTATTTTACTTCTCTGTAAAAAAGTTATTACATAAAATTACTCTAGCTATCAGTGTAACTTAGAATGGTCCACAAACAATTATGTTTAAAAAGAACAACTTTAAAATTGAGTCACTTCTTAGTTTTTATAGATAGAATCTTTATTCTGAATTTAAAGAAGTCCAGGAGTTTCTATGACATTTCAAATAGAAAGAAAACATAAATAAATTAATCCTTCCATGAAGAAGGAAGACTAAGAAGGTAACTTGGTTTGGAATGTTTAATGCTTGTAGAATTTGCCTCTGAACATCACTTCTTTATTCATGTGTTCCTTAACATCCCTGAAACTACTACATTTGATTCATGATACTTTTGTTCTTTAAGGATTTTGGACAAAATAAGAGAATTTATTTACCTCTATTGTTTTTGCTTTTAATTAGAACATTTTGTTTTATTCTTTTAGTAAATTCAAGCATTTGTATTTAACTGCATTAGATAATATGTTTATTGAAGAGTAATACATTTAGAGCCACAAAATACAAATTAGATATGAGCCCTGGGTCACTAAGGTATGAAATATGCCAAACTTATAAAAACATATCTTTACATTTAAAAAGTAAACTTTGTATATGTAGGGGAGCAAAATTTTGTCACTGTAAAATGTGTCTCTTCTACATGAAGATTATTAGATGGATTATTCTTAAGAAACAGAAGACTCAGGACTTCTTTTTATTTCCCCTTTAACTGCCTAAAAGAATTTAGATAAAGGACCTGGTCCAGGAAGAGCACCATCACCAGAGATACCTACTAGAATATGAGTTGGTGTGGTAGGGGGACCTGTACATACATACGATGGAATATTACTCAGCTACAAAAAGAATGAAAGAATGCCACTTGCAGCAACATAGATGGACCTAGAGATTATTATATTGAGTGAAGTTAAGTCAGACAGAGAAAGACAAATATCATATGATATTGCTTATTTGTAGAATGTAAAAAAAACCACAAATTCTATTTACAAACCACAAACAGACTCATGGACATAGAGAACAAATTATGGTTACCAAAGGGGAAAGGGCGGGGAGAGATAAATTAGGGGTTGGGGATTAACAGACACACATTACTATATATAAAATAGATAAACAAGGACCTACTATATAGCACAGAGAACTATATTCATTTCTTGTTAAAACAAATAATGAAAAAAGAATCTGAAAAGAAAAAATATATATGCATACACGTGTATAACTAAAGCACTTTGCGGTATACCTGAAACTAGCATTGTTAACCTACTACACTCTAATAAAATTTTTTTAAAAAATAAAATAAAAATTAGAGTGACTAGTATTTGCATTTTCTCTTCCCAACTACCAGATACATTTCTCTAAAAATACAGAGCCATAATTATTAAAATGTTCTCACAAAAAAACATAGCAAGGCATTAAAAAAAAAGACAAATGGAAAAAAAAGAAACTAGATAAAGCATAGTTCTGGAGGTAAATGGACATGTTTTCATGCAAAGGAGAATGAGCTGAGAATTAATTAACTAATTAATCAAGATAGATGACCCAATGTTAGGACTATAAAGTTTTAAAAGAAGATTTTATATATATATATATATATACACACACACACACACACACATATATAAATTTGTATATATATATATATACACACACACACACATTTATAAATATAAAGTATTTATTCCAGGAGGACATATACTAATATATAGTAATACATAACTTTACATTTTTATATTTTATCATATATAAAATGTTACATATACTATTCTAATATATAATATGCTTTTTATTAGTATATATCCTCCTTGATGTAAACACTCCTCCTGTGACCACTGTACTGTTAGAATTTGGATAACGTTGGCTTCTGTCTCATATGTTGGATCTTGCTCTATTGTGCATAGTCATCTGAGGGCCTAAAAATTACTGAACAAGCTTGTTTAGATACATCTAAACAGGAAAAGACATCTCTATGCTCCAGTGTTTTCCAACACTTTAGGAAACAGGTAAAAGAGTTATTCTAGGAGACTGAGAGCTTACAATCTAACAGAGACTGTAGAGAGTACTGTACATCTGATGAAGGTCTCGAACCATGAAGTGACCATTTGAATTTTTCCTTTTCTCTTTCCTTCTCTCCATCTCTACTCCTCTTCTTCCCAGGGTCTCTTGCATCGGCTTTCTCTAACACATTAAAAATATAATAAATCTTTTAACTATAAAACCTCAATCTATGTTGCTTATTTAGTCATTGCGTTGAAAAGAAAACCAAAACAATAGTTTTATTTAAGTTATTTAAGTATAAAATAGCTGCAAATTTCCCCAAACACACTCACTTCTAATTCAAAATAAAGCGAAAGAAAATTTTGAAAATTGAGATGCATTGTGAAAGATGAAGCACAGTAAATAATGCGGTAGCATTATTTTTTATTGACTATAATAATTTTATCTTAAATGTAGATAATCAGTTAAATATAATTTATTTATATAAAATTATACTGTCAGGCTAATTTTCTCATTTTAAAAACGAAAAACAAAGAACAATGAAGAATGTGCTTAAAGTTTAGTCCTAAATGTGGAGCCTCTCAGATATCCTTTATTTGGGGCCTCCATCTCAAGAAATACACCTTTCTGCCTCCAGAATATTTTCTGGTGGAGTCTGGTCATTAACCAATATCCACAAATCAACATCTTATTGCCAACGTGATGTGTGTAGTAAAACTCGGTACCCAGAACCATCCACCATTTGAATTTTCATTCATATGTGCATGTCTATAAAACATGTTCTCTTTAAACTTTAAAAAATACCCCCCAATTTTTAAATTTTCTAACAAATACCTTCCAATTCTAAAACAGAAATTTCAAATTTCTGCCATTCATCTTTTCATTATTTGCTAAATTTGTGATCACCATTGATCAGGTTGCTTGTTTTTAAAAAATTTGCACAAACCGAAACTATAACGTTAACAACTTATATTGTTCCTTAGCCTCTAAAGTAAATCTGTCTCATATCTTAGCTTTTATAGTAGATTTAACATTGGTGTTAGATACAAAAGCAATGATAACTGTTAAGTGTAGGATTACACATTTCACCGGGGAGCTTGAGTATAAAAAATAGATCATCAGAATTCTGTGTTTTCTCTATAAATATTTGACTTAAAATTAATCATAGGTAATAATATATGACTTCAGGTACGATTTTAAAATAGGATTTTTAAAGCCTTCAAATGCCTGTTCAGAACTCATAACTTAAAACAATATAACATAATGAAAATTGTAAATAGAAAAAACACTATTTCATGTAGAAATTTGGATATTATGCAAAAATGTTAACCAAAATGTGTTCTTACCAATACCTTGAATAAATTTTTGGCTCCTCCATCATTTCATTTCAGCCATCTGGCCAACCCCTCTGAATAGAATTAGCAGCTGAGCACTACTGGATCTAATCTTCCCCTTTTCTACAAGCTTCTGTCACATCTATTTTAAATAACTGCCAGAACCTTCAACTCTACCTCCACCTCACTCTTAGTTCATAGATGGGCTGCCTATAAATAAAAAGAATAGAAGCCTTTTGTCAGAAACCCTCAGCTTCTCCCTAGCAAACCAATTTACCCACTGACATCTGCATCTATTCTCTCCCATGCCCCGTGCATACCTGTTAGAATGAAGGAGACATTGCTCTCCTGTATTGGTCCAATCCCCTTCACCTGGGCTCTCTGGAAACCTATACCACGGCTGTCAATTCAGCTGCATTTTCCCAATCACCACTTTAAAGTACTTGACTCTTCTTCATTAGATTAAAATTTATATATCCTTCAGGGGTCCCACATATTCCCTGTCAGCTTCCACGCTGAAGTCCTCCTGTTCTTCACAGACACACTTCTAACAGGGTTGTTTACACATTATTTTGCTTCCCACCTATTTCTTAACCTCTCCACTGTGTCTTCCACTCCCGTTATGTATCAGTGCCCAGTGATCTCCATGTCACAAAATGCAACAGAGAAATTTGAATTCTATTTGACACAGACAATCTCTCTGATTCTTGAAACACTCTTTTCCTTTGAATTCAATAGCAACATGCCCTGCTAGTCTTCTTCCAGTTTCTCTGGTCAGCCCTTAACCTTTTTTGCCAGCTTATTATTTTGTACTTAGTTCTCAGATGTTTAGCTTATTTAAAGCTCAGTCTCAAGCTTCCTAATCTGCTCACTCTATGTCATCTCCTTGGGAATGTCATTCATGGTTTAATTTAGCATGCATTTGTCAGTGGAAATCTTGACTTGAAAAGTACACTTGGTTTCTTGAAGGCACCTCAAGTTCAATATGTTCTAAATCATTTTGTAATCTCTCCTCATAAAGCCATTCTTCTTTTAGTGTTACCCATCCCAGTCAAAGGTACTGCCATCTATCCAGTCTTGCAAGTCAGAATTCTTCAAGTTATCTTTGCCACATCCTGTCATTTTTTTAACTTTTTAAATATCTCTCATTTACTTCGTCTGTTGCTCCACCCAACTCCAAGCTACTATTGTTTCTAAAATGAGCTGATGCAACAGTCTCCAAATTGTTTTTTCTGTGTCTACTCATGTCAATGGCCTTCCACCCCAACTGGCACCCCACATTATCTTTTTCTCAGAGAATCAGAATATCCTTTCAAAAATGTGAAATAGAGCGTGACTCAATTCTAAACTCTCCATTAACTGTCAATTGCTCTTTGTTAAAGATCAATAATCTTAACATGACACAGAAGATTTGATACAATCACTCCCCTACTTACTTCTCCAGGCTCTTCTTAAGCACTTTATTCCTCACATCCTTTCTTCCAGCTAAATACATCTTCTACCAGGTCTTCCAAATCCCTGACATTCCTCCTACTGCCTCATAACAATTATATCTGCTCTCTCCTCAGCCTAGAATGCTCTTCCCTCTACAGTCCCTCATCTTCCTCTAGATTTCGTTCTCATTTTTGCAAATACAGCTCAAAATTCCTTAGAGAATTCTTTTCTGATGCCCCAGACTCAACCCCCCCTTATGAACTACAGTTTTCTGTATTCCTTTCAAGACTCCTGTGTTACTATATATTTATGATTTTTAGAGTTAATGTTAGTCTCTCTCACTAGACCATAGCTCTAGGAAGTGAGTTCCACACCTGATTTTGTTCATCGAGCTATCACTAATTCCTGGAACACTTACTGGGGTTCTACTCAGCAAGCAGTGTATTTGAATGGATGGATGAATGGATGGACAAATGGATGGATGGGTAGATAAAGAAGTTAATTTGTGATACATGAGAAAGGGCTTCTAGGTTCAAATTAATTTAGAATACACTGGGTAAAAGAAATTTAATCTGGCTTTTTTTTTTGCTTTGTTTTATAAACTAACACATGTTAGGTCATTTTAAGAGGGGTGTATGATAGGCAGATAGCACCACACACTTGATGTTTTGATGTATCTTTGAAGGACATTTACAGTAATTACTTCAGGGCAGTATATAGTTGGAAAAGCTGGTAAGTAAGATCTTGATAAGGACCAAAGATGAATATCTTATAAAACATAAATATTTGAAAGATCATCATAGATGCTATCAAGGTGTACAAAAAGCGGAGTATTTTCTAGTATATTCAACTTTAGCATACTGGCATTATTGTCCATATGCACAGATACAGGAAATATTTTGGAAACCACACATACATAATTATTCAATATATTTCTCACTTTAAGAGAAATGCTCCTACACTTTGTAAAATAACTTAAATGTTTTTTCCAGATTTTAACTTCTATCTTACAATAAACAACCTGCCAATCATAATCTAATCTATGTCCGTTTCACAATTCCTGAAAAGAAAAACAGGACAACTTTTCTCCTTTGCTATTTTGGTTCATTCCACTCTACATATAACATATAAGAAAAATGTGTTTAAGGGAAATTGCAAACGTAATGTCTATTTCTATATTAATACTACATTAATTTAGTATCATCAAAATATATAATTGCCTTTGATTTGTAAAGAAAGCAAAATATAGGACAATAATTAGTAAACACCATTGAAATATTCTGAAAAGAAAGGACTTTAATTACATGACTGTGTGCACGAAACTTAATAAATGATAATAAAGAATCATTAAATTCAGCAATGACTGTAAAGCATTTATAAACAATACCCATGTTGAATAACACTGTGATATAAAATGTCTTACCCTTTAAAACTCTGTCACTTTTCTCAGATAATTTTAATGTTGTTGCTGAACCTTCTGGTTTGAATTCCTTGCCATCTTTGCCATCTTTCACTTCTTTCCCATCCTTCACATCTTTCCCTTGTTCTTTTAATTTGGCGTCGATCTCTGTTATTTTGCTTTCAGAGCTGGACTCATCTGACAGCTTAAACTCAGGTAATATTTCTTTCAAGAGCTCCCAAACTTTGTCCATATATCCTGGGCTTAGGTTATAAAACAACATTAATTTCCAAATTAAGTTTTTTACTCCACATCAAGAAATTACTAACAGAAAAAAATCAACTGTCTATTTCACAAGACAAATTTCAATAGTTATTTCATATTTTGGTTAAAAACACCATACGTACTCATTAATTCAACAAGCTTTGTTTGAGTGCCTACTCTGTGCTGGGCTTTGCTGATGGCAAAGACATCAAACACAGAGTTCCAGTTGAAGGTGACTATGTAAGAGGATTCTGAACTCACCTCTTCCTATGGACACACCAAATCTATAGCTACATACAGAACAATTTCCTCTGAAGATAATAATAATAAAAAAAAACCTAGCTGAGAAATTCTTACATATTTGGCAAATGAGAAAAAACAAACAAACCCATATTTAAATGGGTAGAAGAGGCTGAGACACAGTTTTGCTATCAATCCCCTTTAGTGTGGGAACCCACAATTTGGGGGGACCTCATAACTGTGAGCTTTTCCCTGAGGAGTGAAGCGTTTGAACCCCACATCTGGCACCCAACTTTTAAGACCTGAAGCTCAAAGACAAACTCCCAAAATACCTAGTTTTGAAAGCCAGCAGGGCTTGTATCCATGGGACCCACAAGGCTATAGTGAACTCAGAAACAATTCTTAGAGGACTCATGGATTCACCCAGCACAGAGGCATCTGACTGAAAAGCACCCAGACCTTCTGTGCAAGAGGCTAATTTGCTTATCAAAGTGTCAGCCTGAGGAGCAGGTTGCTAATTAAACATTTATAAGGGCTGACTGTAACCCTACCCAGAGATCTCAGGGTCAGGGTGCTATCTTGGCTCTCTCCTGCTACTGTGCCCCGAAGCACTGGCATCTCTCAGAGAGGAGCTTGTACACACATCAGGCGCCCCAGTTTTTTCAACTTGTGCCCTGATTCTTGTGGCTGCTGCCCAGAGGACATCTCTTAAATACTTGGCATTGGTGGTCAGTGGGGCTTGCCTTCAAGGGTCAGGTGAGACTATTACAAACGGAGAAATAGTTGTTAACCAGTTACACCCTTCCCTACCAGGGCACAGGACAGAGACAGCAGACTGAAATGTAACTCCAGCCGTTCTTTAGGAAAGGCAGATTAGCTTATCTCCATAGCTGTGGCCTGAGGGGTAGACCTCTAATTAAACAAACCCACATCTAGATGTAAACTACAATCTTCTCCAGAGTCTGGGGAGGTTGGCAGGTGCCATATTCATGCTCCTCCATTGGTGTCTCAGAGAGAGGAGCTTATGTACGGTCTGAAGCCCTGGCTTTTGTGTCTGCCGCTGAGAGCACATATCCCTTGACAGCATGAGTCTGGTGAACAGCTAGGCTTAAGTTCACAGACTGAAAGAAACAGTAACAAAGAAAGACACAGTTTTTAACTGGCTATCACCCCAGGACTCAGCACAGAAGGAGCAGACACTCCCATCTCACAGTCTTCCAATAAAAAAGGCATACGTGTGTACTTTAAAAGTTACTGCCTGATAATCTTGGTTCTAATCAGCCTGAATCTAGATGCTGACTGAAAACCTTCCCTTTGAGAGACTGACAGGTCTTGGCACATTCTTAAGTACTGTTAGCCACATCCTTAAGTACCGTTAGCCACTGAAGTAAAGTAGGCAGTTTACGTACAATCACGTAGGTTTGAGAGACTAAGAGATAGGGCAGATTGAATAGGTTTTAACTTCTACATGGGGACACTCCCTGAAGACTACAAGAGATAGATATTTTATCTAAAGCATAAAAAGAGAGTTAAGGAAAATGAAAAAACCAGAGGGATATGTTCCAAACAAAAGAACAAGATAAAACCTCAGAAAAAGATCTTAATGAAATAGAGATAAGTGATTTATCTGATAAAGAGTTCAAAACAATGGTTATAAAGAGGCTCACTGAGCTCCGGGAAAAAATGGATAAACAAAATGAGTATTTCAACAGATAGAAAGTATAAGAAAGTACAAAATAGAAGTCAAAGAGCTGAAGAACACAATAACTGAACTGAAAAATACATTAGAGGGTTTTAACATCAGACTAGATAAACTGGAAGACAGGATTAGTGAACTTGAAGACAAGGTCATGGAACTCACCCAATCAGAGCAGTAAAAATTTTAAAAATAATTTTAAAAGGTGAAGATAGCTTAAGCAACTTACGGAACAACAAACAAACATTGATTATAGGGGTCCTGGAAGAAGAAGAGCGAGAAAGGGATAGAAATCTTATCTGAAGAAATAATGCCTGAAAAATTCCTTAACCTGAGAAAAGAAACAGATATTCAGGATGCCCAGAGAATTCTGATTTAGATAAACTCAGACAGATGCACACCAAGTCACATTATAATTAGAGTGTCAAAAGTTAAAGACAAGGAGGGAATCTTCAAAGCAGTAAGTGAAAAAAAAATTGTCATGGACAAGGGAACCCCCATAAAACTATGAGATTTCTCAGCAGAAAGTTTGCAGACTAGAGGGGAGCAGCATAATATACTAAACAGCCTGAAAGAAAAACTGCCAACCAAGAATATTCTACCCCAAATTTGTCATTCAGAACTGAAGGAGAAATAGAGAGTTTTCCAGACAAGCAAAAGCTAAAGGAGTTTATCACCACTAGATCAGCTTTATGAGAAATGTTGAAGGGATTTCTTCAAATTGAAACCGAAGAGCACAAATTAGTAATAGAAAACATAAGAAAATATGAATCTCACTGATAAAGACTAATATATAGTAAAATTCAGAAAAATATAATGTAAAGATGGTGAGTTAATCACTTATAAAGCTAGTATGAAGGATGAAGGACAAAGTAAAAATAACTATAATTACAGTAATTTGTTAAGGGATATGCAAGATAAAAAGTTGTAAATTGTGATAACAAAAGCATCCAATGTGAATGAAGGGAGTAACAATGCAGAGCTTTAGAATGTGTTCAAACTTAATTTGTTATCAACTTAAAATAGACTAATAAATATAAGTTGTTCAATATAAGACTCATGGTAACCACAAAGCAGAAACTGATAGTAGATACACAAAAGATAAAAAGAAAGGAATCTAAACATCTCACTACAGAGCATCATGAAATTACAAAGGAAGAAAACAAAAGAAAACAGGAACAAACAAAATACAGAAAAACCAGAAAACTAACAGTGGCAATAAGTCAGTCCAATGAATAATTATCTTAAATGTAAATGGATTAAGTTCTCCAATCAAGAGACATAGTGAGATAAATGGATTAAAAAAAAATCCACCTACATGTTGCCTACAAGAGACTCATGTCAGATGTAATTCAAACAGACTGAAAATAAAGGGATGGAAAAAGATACTTCATGCAAATGAAAACCAACAAATATGGGGTAGCTACACTTACATCAGACAAAAAAGTCTTTAAGACAAGTCTCTACTAAGAGACAAAGAAGGCAATTGTAAAATGATAAAGGAATCAATCCAACAAGAGCATGTAACATCTATAAGTATGCACCCAACACGTGAGCACCTAAGTATATAAAGCAAATATTGAAAGACACACCTGGAGAAATAGAAAGCAATACAATAGCAGTAGGAGACTTTAATACCCCACTTTCATCAACGAATAGATCATCCAGACAGAAAATCAATAAGGAAACATTGGCCTTGAATGGCACATTAAACAGGATTGACTTGGACAGAAACAGAACATTCTACCCAAAAGCAACAGAATACACATTTTTCTCAAATGCAGGTGGAACATCCTCCAGGATAGACATATATCAAATTACAAAACATCAAGAATGAAATTTTATCAAGCATCTTTTCTAACCACAATTATATGTAACTAGAAATTAAATATGAAAAGAAAACTGGGAAATTCACAGCTATGTGGAGATTAAACATGTTACTGATCAACCAATACCTTGAGACAAACAAAAAAAATGGAAGTACAACATAACAAATATACAATAAATACAACAACAAAACAAATACACCAAAACAAAAGCAGTTCTAAAGGAGAAATAGTCCTGAAAGAGGAGTTCATAGCAATAAGTACCTACATCAAGAAATAAGGAAGATTTAGAATAAACTACCTAACTTTCAACCTCCAAGAAACTAGAAAAAGAAGAACAAATGAAGACTAAAGTTAGTAGAAGGAAAGAAACAACAATGATCACAGTGGAAATAAATGAGAGACTACAAAGACAATAGAAAAGATCAAAGAAACTAAGAGCTGATTTTTTTTGAAAAGAAATGAAATTGACAAACCTTTAACTAGAGTCATTAACAAAGAAAAAATGGAGAAGATTCCAATGAATAAAATCAGAAGTGAAACAGACACATTGCAATTAATACCACAGAAATGCAAAGGAACATAAGAGACTACTATAAACAAGTATACAACAAACAACAAATTGGATAACCTAGAAGAAATGGATCAATTCCTATAAACATACAACTTACCAAAACAAAGAGAAAATCTGAGCAGACTGATTACTAGTAAGGACCAAATCGGAATCAAAACCCCCCCAAGAATGAAAAGTCTAGAGCCAGATAGCTGGTGAATTCTACCAGTGTTTTTAAAAAGAATTAATACTAATACTTCTCAAAATCATCCAAAAATTAGGAGAGGGGAATACTTTTAAACTCATTTTACAAGGCCAGAATTACCGTGATACCGAAACCAGACAAGGACATCGCAACAAAAAACTACAGACCAAAATTCCTAATGAATATACACGCAAAAAATCCACAACAAAATATTAGCAAACAAAATTTAACATATATTAAATATATTAATATACGTATATTAATATATTAAAAGTATCATACACTATGATCAAGTGGGATTTATTCCAGGGGTTTAAGAGTGATTCAATGCACAGAAATCAATCAGTGTTGCTACATCACAGTAAAAAAATGAAAGATAAAATCATATGGTCATCTCAATAGATGCAAAAAAATTTGACCAATTCAACAGGCATTAATGTTAAAATGCTCAACAAAATGGGTTTAGAGTGAATGTGCCTCAATATAATAAAAGATGTATATGGCAAGTCCACAGCTAATATTATAGTCAATGGTGAAAAGCTGAAAGCTTTTTTCTAAGGTCAGGAACAGGACAAGAATGCTTACTATAGCCACTTTTATTCAACATAATATTTGAGGTCTAGCCAGAGCAATTAGGCAAGAAAAGGAAACCAAATCAGAAAAGAAGATGTAAAATGATCACTATTTGCAGATGGCATGATATTATATTTTAAAAAACCCAAAAACTTCACCTGCAAACTGTTAGGATAAATAAATTCAGTACAGTTGCAGAATACAAAATCAATATACAGAAATCATTTGCATTCTATGCACTAATAATGAACTATCCTAAAGAGAAATTAAGAAAACAATCTCATATACAATTGCAGGAAAAATAAACAATCTTAAAATACCTAGGAATAAACTTAACCATAACTTCACCAAACGTTTCAGTGGTGAAAAACCTACACTGAAAACTGTAAGACATTTATGAGAGATATTGAAGACGACACAAATAAAGGAAAGATATTCCTTGCTCATGGATTGGAAGAATTAATATCATTAAAATGTCCATATTACCCAAAGCAATCTAAAGATTCAATGCAGTCTCTATCAAAATTCTAATGATATTTTTCACAGAAATAGAACAATCCTAAAATTTGAATAGAACCACAAAAGATCCTGATTAGCCAAAGCAATCTTGAGAAAGAACGACACATCTGGAGGCATCACATTTCCTGATTTCAAACTACAACACAAAGCCACAGTAATCAAAATAGTATAATATTGGCATAAGAACAGATACATAGATCAATGGAACAGAATAGAGAGCCCAGAAATGAACTCATGCATATATGGTAAATTAATTTATGACAAAGGAGCCAAGAATATAAGGAGGAAAAATACAGTTTCTTTAATAAATGGTGCTGAGAAAACTGGACAGCCACATGCAAAAGGTTAAAACTTAACCAATATGTTATACCATACATAAACACTAACTCAAAATGTATTAGAAAGTGACCCTTGAAACCATAAAACTCCTAGAAGAAAGCAATAGGTATTAAGCTACTTGAAATCAGTCTTGGCGATAATTTTTTAGACTCTACACCAAAAGTTGATATTTAAGCTTGGTGAGATCTAAATGTCATGACATATCCAGTAAATATCTGGTGCAAGATCATTCCAGGAATAAGGAAAGAACAGCTCATGTGAAGACCCTAAGGGACAATAAGTTTGGTACATTTGAGGAACAGAATGAAAATGTGGGTGGCCAGCTAGTGGTTGCCAAGACAGAGTTTTTATTTTTGCAGTTACTCCCACAACAGCTCTGCAACATAGGTATTTACAATCCTGATTGACATTTAAGACGTTAAGATGTTAAGCAGTCACACAACTAGCAAATGATAGAATCAGGGTTAAAACAGATCTTTCTGAATCCAAAACCCATTTTTTTGTTTGTTTTTTCCCTTCATCTACCATATAAAAAGTATTATGCTACAAAAAAGAAATATTCAAACACCACAGGATGAAGCTATATAACTTATTGGACAGTTAGGCTTAGATATAGGGGGCGAAGTGCTCTATTCACAAATGAACTACACCAAGATCAGAGAATTTGTGGTTTAAAGAGTCATCACTTGATTTGAAATTGTGAGACTTCTAATATCCACTCTGTGTTTCTATTATTACATGGAGTTAGAAGGTTTTTTTTTCCCTAATGATGAAACAGTGCTAACTGCAGGGAAATGTAAGAGGCAAAGTCAATAACTGCGAATAGAGCAACGTCTCCCTTTGGTTCTCCTGTGGGAGAGTGGGAGGGAAAGGGTTGTCTGTTGGAGATGCCACAAAACACTTCGCCTTAATTGATTTTCATATGGAAAAGTTCAGTAGTGTACATAAGTTTGAAACTTGAATATTCTAATTTTCCTCGACCTCTGTGAAACCACGGCCATGCCTGGCTAAGCCCCCCAGGGGCTGTTCTGCACACTCTAATCTTTCTTAGTAATAGAAGCATCCCACTCCTGAACGTACCATGGCTTTGATCATACTGTTCTCCTGGCTTCCATGTCCCTTCCTTCCTTCCCTTCAAATCAAACTCAGGCAACATTAAAGGCCCAGACCAAGTGGAAACTTTCTTCATGAAGCCGCACCTGACTTCTGCCTGCATCCCTGGCAGATGGTGAGTTCAAATGAAACATTTCTTGACAATCACTTATATACTGTTTCATGGCATTATTTTCATTTAAAATTATACATATATATACACATGAATTAACTTTGTAATTTTGTAGTACAATTGTAATTTTAAAGTGTATGAATAATGTGGCAGAATGTTTATAACAAAAAATCCTACAAATCATGACATAGATCAAAGATAGTGTATATCTTTTATTTTTGGTTATATTTAGAAGAAAAATGATAGATTTGAACAGCTGAGTCAGTCTCACTTATTTTTCAGACTTTTCCCTGTTTCTGAAGGTTGACTGTTAACTACTATATGTATTTCTAAATATTAGATAATCTAGTGATACTCGTTAGAGGGAAAGAAACTTCCACCAGTTATGTCTCTACCATATACTAGCTACTTTTTCTGAAACGCTCATCTACTCACTTAATCTCAGAAAAATCATATATGATAAGTCATTTTATCCGCATTTTAAATATGAAAAAACTAGGGCCCAAAGAAGTTATATTACTAGCAAAATTCACATAGCTTCAAATTGGAGTATAAGAATGTAAGTCCAGCTATATGGATCTAATTCTAAAGCTCAAGCTTTTCCCCTTTATATCATTTTCATAGACATTTCATAAGCAACCACAAATTCATGCAAGTTGACCATCTACAATTCTTCAAAATGTTAATTCAATTTAATGATTAAACTGGTCTTCTGATTCTGAAAGTATATGAATATTGTTTTCAATTTTCATGTATGATTTCACTGTATGATTCTAGCAAGAGACAATCCACAATTTTTAATTTACTGATTTTCTAGTCATGAATTATTTTGCTCCCCTGTTTCTTTACCACCCTCTGACAGACCTCTGATATTTTCATGTTTCTGATATCTTCATTGCAGAAAGAATTAAGGCAAAGCTGTACGCGTTCCATCAACACTGAAGATAAAAATTTAGAAAAGTCTGTATTTAGAAATCCCATTCTCTCTCAGCTTCTCTCCACTAACATTGTCCATATTATGTCAAGGAATTTTCTCTTTTCTTAGATATCAGAAAAGAATTTTCCATGAGACCTCTAAAGGATGCCATCTGGACCCTTCCCCACAGGTAAAGAGCAAGATCAGCCCTCTTTTGAGAAAGTGGTCCTTCCAGGTAGTTGTCTACCTTCCCATTTTTTATTTGTAAATATTTTTATTTGAACCAAGCAATGGCTAGCTTATCCTTCTGAAAAGATGATTTAGATGGTGAATCCAAGTTACAAGGACCTGTCTTCAAGCTCCTTTAACTTGGACCCTAGGAATGGTAGCTTTCTAATATCAAAGATCAGAGTTGATCCAAATTGATTATTGTGGATTTGACCTTGTAAAAATCAGCATCTGGATTGACAGTATGCTCAGATCTATTGATATAACTGTTTTCTATGCACCTTAACCTGATTAATTTCCAGCGTCAGTGGCAACATGATCAAATTATGTCTATAACCTTTATGTATAAAACAAAAGTATTTGTGAAATTTTAAGTAAGCATTACTTTAAATGTTCTCTCTTTTTTGGACATAGATAAGCAATCTCTGTATATCTAGAATCATATGAGAGAAAGACTGGTGGCTTTGGACCCCGCAAGACTTAGATTCCATTTTTATCTCCTCCTGGTACAATGTACACAGCTTTAGGGAATTCAACTACTCTGAGCTTCCGTTTCCTCATTTCTGATAACATATACCTAGCTGATAGGGTCATATGGACGATTAAAGAAGATAATCTTTTCAGGACTGTGGGCTTTAATTAGAAGTAATATATTAAAATACCTAATGCCTAATAGACATTTTATTATTATTTATTCCCTAGTACAAGTGGTTAGTTGAAAGTTGCTTTCATGTTTCTGTATTGAGTAAGTGAATAAGTATAAAGGGACAGCTGTAAATACATTACCATAATAAATAACATTGTTTTAATATTTGTAATTCAGATGCTTAAGGATTAAATTTATAGTATATATAAGGAAAAAATTTTATCCTGGACTTCTTAAAAAATTTTATATAATACTATAAAATGTTATTCTCCAAACATCTTATAAAATGTGACAATTTTTGAAATTTTCTTAAAGATTAAGAATATTTTAGTTAAAGTAACCTTACTGGGGAAGAAAGAAGCAAAAATAACTTAAAGGGTGAAACGTACTGGAGAGAAATGACTTCTGGTAACCATCCCGTGAGTGCATGAATCACCATGAACTCTCCCAGTTCTCGCCTCTCTGCTACGTGGATGCTAAAAAAAAAAATGTGCAATTGTACAGTTAATAACACTTGAAGACACAGAGAGATACATAAGAAATAGGAATGTCTAATATGCAATGATACAATAATAAATGTAGGGGTCCTACTGGTTATATTAGAGGACAAGAAAATACTTTTCCACCAGCCAGATGACTTGTTTTGCTAAGGCACTTAAATAGATCCCATGATAAAATTTCATATCTATTAAAAAACATGCTTATAAGCTTCACTTTAAAATGTCATATATGTAAAACACTGTCACATACTTAAAACATATCTATACATATTATATATTATGAAATATAGAGAGATGATATATAATCTATTTTATATTTTCAATATAGTAATCATGTTCTTTTAAAAATAGGACAGTGTCTTTCATCTTTCTGCTTTCAGGAATTATTCTAAGACGTCTGTAAGGCTGCGTATTATGTCAGTCTCACACGTGGCAGGACTATATGGGCATCAGATATCTTTAATTAGATCCTTAGATAATTTTGGAGAAACCAGAATCATCCCTTCTATCCTGTACAAAAGAGTGAACCTGCCACCCTCACGTAAAATCAAATGAGGTTGTGGTTGACCAAATATCACTCTTCTCATTTTAACCCTTTTATTTTTTAAGTTTTTTTTCTGATTAGCCTATTTATATCAACACACATACATTAAAATTGTTTTCTACTCAGGAATCAGAGCTTCAGTCCACCTTATGCCAAGGGTGGTGATTGATGGTATTGACCAACATACATATCTTTTTCTTTAGAAAGAAATTTTACCATCTTAGTCACATGCTCCATCATTTAGAAATTTACATTGGTTTGTTGTTTACAGATTATAAACTTTGATGTGTCTATGTATCTCAAAGATAAATATTCTGTAGGACAGTTCACAGTCTAAACTCTTTAAATAATCATTTTTAGGAAGTGACTGTACAAACCTAATAAAAATAATGCTTTTTCCTTTGCATATCTCACAGTGATATTTAAATAACCACTCAATATTAATTTTTAAGGTAAGAAGCAAAAACTCACATGAAAATAGATTTTATATACTATAAAATCTGAGAAAAAAATGTTTGGACAAATATAAATTGGACCACGTTGTGCAGATTTCCACTGGAAAGCCTAAGAAATGTCTCACATTAATTCTGGTCCTTTATTTCCAAGCTGAATTTGTTTACTTTTCAAAAATAGCAGTAATTCTATGACTCAAGTTGTTATAAAATTCTACTGAACTATGGCTTTAAGAAAGATAAAATGCCACCCCAATTATCCAGGTCACACATTTACTGCTTCACTGGCCTTGCAGCTCTAATTTGCTGAACTTCGAGTTAGGTCTGAGAATTAGGAACATTATTTTCTTTCAAAATAAACAAACGTAGTCAACACCATTTTAAATACTTAGTAGTATTCAGCTACCTAAAACGACATGGGCTGAGCTTTTAAAAAATGATTGAAATTAAGGGTTGCAAGCTGGGTAAAACAAATTCTCAATAGAAAATTCAGGGTTAGTAAGAGAAAAGAAAGATGAAGAGGATGGCAGCTGGAATGGCTGTTTTTGTTGTGTAACTTTGGGAGAGAAAGAGGAAGCTGAGCCAAAAGAAAATCCACAGAGAAGCAGACCAGGCTTCTGACTGACATTGCTGTGTGTAACAACAGACGGGGAGGGGCTGAGCTTTGAGCAAATGTCTGGGGTGACCTGTTAAAGCCAGCGGGTGTGTTCTATTGAAAAGGAGAGGCTGTGATACACTGCAGGAAGGAGAAGGGTATCAAATTCAAGCGAGTGCATTGTGTGGGAGAGCTCTCCCACTGAGCACCGACACAAAGTTGCCTTGCACTTACTTGCAACTCAGGCATCAAAGCTTTTTTTGGGTGGCTAAGGCGGGGATGCAGTGACCACAGGTCTCTGCAAGTGGCAGCTGAGAGAATAAACCTAGTAGACGTGTCTCATATATGTCTCCTGCACAAGTCATGCGAGAATACAAGACATGAACACATTTCACAGGAATATTGAAGGAAACACGAGTAGTTTCCAACATGAATATATTAAAAAGGACTAATGTTACCAAAAGTGTGAGGAGCACGTTGACAGCCTTGAGAAGAGTTCAGGTTTTCAAGATGAGTAGGTAATTGCTGCAGGTACAGAGCCTGAAATGTTCACTGGATTCCAGTATACATTATTCTGTGTTTAGATGAACCAACATTTCCCCATACAAAACAACTTCTTTCTCCCATTAAACTATTTTCCATGATTGACTTTTAAATTATCATAAGGAAACACTGGATAGAGAATAAATTTTGAGTATTCTTGAGGGAACTTTTATTATCGCTGGCTAATGCAATACTTCAAATCAGTGGCTTTGGCATGTTTATTTTTATATTAGGAAGTTTACACTGTTTGGAAAGAAGGCTTTTTAAATCTGATTTTTTAAATAATTAAGGGTGTGCAATATAGAAGTATAGTTATTGTTACTGTTGGTTTTTTTGTTTGTTTTGTTTTTATAAAAGTAAGTGATAATTCTTCATTCTACCTACTCAACATTTGCCAGCTTAATGATAGCTTTAGATAAAAGCATTGGCCAAAGTTCAAATTCATAGGTTGTCGCAGGAAGCAGGAGATTGTTTTCTTCATCAAAAGGCAGAAAGTCATCAATAGTTATCTTTCTCCAGCAACCCTAAAAATGAGAAGAAAGGAACATACCATCAATGATTTATATTATTTTTTCATATACATTACTGTACACTGTTGACATTATTATTTATTGCTTTATAATTTTATTAGCTTCTTACATCCAATGACTGACATACTGGTATTCAACACTGCTCTGGCTGAGAATTTTAGCTTATTATTTTATTTAATGTAATTACAGAACTTTGTATCAATAGTGTCATTATTTATGAGGTTCTTTAGCATATTCTTGAGCACCCCATCCTACATATTGCAGTAAATTAAAGTGTTTCAAATAACAAAACCAAAACATCATACAAGTATGGATAAGTTTGGGCATAATTAAATAACTTAATACAATCATAATGCAAATTCTACAAATATAACTTTAGTAATCATTATTTATCCTCATAGGCTCAGTGATCTTATACTTCCAATGACCATATTACTCCTACTCCTAATTAAAGATCTATTTTTAACATAAAGTTAATAATTTATTTAATAAACTCATTATACATTTACCTGTATATGTATTACTTCATAATTAAAAGCTTGAGACAAATGATAAAATTACTGATTATTAACTCACATTTTTTTAAACTTTGGTTTTAGATGTGAAATTTTATTATGAGTTCATTCTTTTGCCCAAGAAATAGTTTCAGCAGTGATGTAAGCGTTGTGAACCCACATAACACATGGCCTATACCGATACTATTGAGTTGCTTATAGTCTAGTGAGGGAAGGTATATAAGCAAACAACATAAAATGTAATATATTTAAAATGCTCTAGGACCAAAAGGAAAGTGTGACTAATTTTGCTTGGGGGATGTCTTCACAAGAAGGTGACAACTAAACTCAAGATACGAGGGGCAGGATACTTTTCCTAGGTAGATGAGAACAACAGAGTGAAAAATGTTTTCTTTTTTTACACTTGTAACTGAACTCATACTACCTTATTTAGTGGTTACATGACTTTTTTTTCTTTCCTAATAGATGATGCAGGGCAAGACAGGGTTAAAAAGCACAAGTATTTAGCTCTTCCTTCTAGTTTTAAGTGAAATGATCTAAAAGAAAGCATAGTGAAATAAACCAGATACAAAAGACAAATATTGTATAATTCCACTCACACAATATACCTGGAAAAATCTGATTTATAGAGATATAAAGTATAATAGAGATTACCAGGGTCTGGAAGAGAGAGGAATGAGAAGATATTGTTTAATGGATGCAGAATTTCCGTCGGGGATGATAAAAAAGTTGTGGAGATAAATAGTGGCGATGATTGCACAGCCTTGTAAAACTACATATCGCTGAATTGTACATTTATAATGGTTAAAACGGTAAATGTTATGTTAAAAATATATGTTTTACTACAATAAAAAAAAAACAGTAATAGGAGCTCCCTTCTTATACTTAGATTTCAAAAAAAAGTTTTTGAAGAGGCTACTAGATTCCTAAGAAGGAAAAGTCTTACGTAGCCATAAGAACTCGTTAGACCAATTCAACAAATATCATCTGTTTCCAGCTGATCAGTGGGAACACACTTCAATTAAGAATGCTTTGATTGTTAAACACCATTGAACTGTACACTTTAAATAGGTGAACTGTGTGGTATGTGACGTGTATTTCAATAAAGCTGTTACAAAAAATACACAGGGATAAACGTTTGGTATTATATATCTAAAACATAATGACTAAAGTTATGACAATTTTCTTAGAATTTTTTGATTTAATACATTGGTTGGTTTCTCCCTTAAAGTTTATGAATGAATGAAATATTATATATATATATAAATATAACTATTTTTGATACCTCATCATAGAACATTGAATTATTTTTGCATTTGGTATTTTCTTGTGACTGCATGTAAATGATGTATATTTGACATTTTTATGGACTTTACTGTGTTCCACATAATTCTAAAAGATCATCAAAATGCTTAATTACAGCATGCTTATGAAGAAAGATTTTTTTGCTAATATAAACATAAATTAATAAGATATTTTAGAATATAGTCATGTTCAAATTTTAATATTTTTCATATTTGAATTCTAGGTTATAATAACTAAATGGCTACATATATTTATACCCTCTTCTTCCTATGACTATGCCGCAAGGAAAATAAAAAATTGTTTTATAATTAATAGCTTAAGTCACAATTACAAAAGATCAGGAAAAGAGTAACCAGTGGACAGAGATTTCAGCAAAAACCTGAATGGTCAGAGTTACATAGATGAGCTGGAATCCGGACTTCACTTCTGCCACTGCAGTAACAGGTGGGATGCCCTTCCCACCTAGGGCCTGCGGGTAGAACTCTGACTGCTACACCTGCTCTGAAGTAAACAAGGCAGTTTCCCTGCCCAGTGGAGCCACAGGAAGAACTGACTTCCGTCCTCCTCCTGAGTGAACAAGAGGCCCCCTGGCCTGGCGAGAACCTACTGGAAGGACCCTCATTTTCACACTAACCGTGCAGCAGTGAAGCACACTGCCGCTCCTCAGGTGGGGGATTGGTCCCAGAACTGGCCACTTATACCAAAATCTGGGGAGACTCAAGTCCCATAGTTGGCCCTCCTTATATGAGGATTCAACCAAGGGCAGATCACAAACATAGTTCTGTATTTATTTAAAAAAAAAAAAGTACTTATAAGTGGACCTGGACAGTTCAAGCCTGTCATTCAAGGGTCAACTGTAGTTATTGTTACCTTCAAACAATGGAGTACAAAGTAGATCAATAAATATTAGTGTAAGAAATATCCATGGTTAGGGAAAAAATACAGAATGATGAGTATTGTATGATCTTACTCTTGGTATAGATTATGTATAATAGGTTTACATATGTTTATAAGAAAAATGTTTAGGATTAGAGACATCATTTACTATGATTGTCTGGGTAGTAGAATCATAGGGAAATTTTACTTACTAATTTAAATATTTTAACAGTGTTTGGGTTTGATTTACTAAAAGCATACATAATTTACTGAAAGTATATATAATGTTAATAAAGAACTGAGAATGAAAATATTTCCATTTTGGAAAAAACGTTATGGAATGTTGGAAAATAATTTGTCATGGCATATACCTTGAAAACACTGCTTAAAGAGAAAAAGACGTCACTGGGTGGGAGAGTGCTTGTTTCAAGAGATCTGACTGCAGGCTCTGCGCAGAGACTCAAGGCAGCTGGGCTGGGGTCTGGGAAACAGGTTGGGTGGTGTTGATGCTGGTGTGCCTGCACCCCACAGTTTAAGAAACTCTGGATTTGACAATAATATTGTGTTTCAAAAGTAAATCAGAAATAAAAGCTAATACGTTTTTTATTTGGACGGATAGATGGCAACTAGAGAAAACTATTGATCCCAATGTGTGTGTTTTCCCTGTCTATTCAGAGACAAATGAAAGCACTGGGACACATAGAGAAAGGCTGCCAAGAGCAATACATATTTCAAGAGGAGAGCAGTAATATACTTGCTTCTTTCAAGGAGCCAAAAGTACCCGATGGGGCTACATGTGGCCCAGTAGCAGTGTTATCGCTGCCAAGGGAACGAAGAGAGAAGACATCTTTGTTTTATAACTCCGCTCTTCATGCTACCCAATACATTTTTAACTGACTGATGACAAAGAACCTTGGTGCTATTTACTTAGAATCCAAACTGGAAAAAAAATGGGAATACTTTATGGGGAAAATGATGTGCTTATGTAAAAATCTGAACTTTAAACATCATGCTGAGAGGCTCTGATTGGCTGATTTACTTTGAAGAAATGACTAATGTAATTGCCTCCAGAGATAACAGGAAAGGGAGAGAAGAATATATGTAATAAGGCAGAGTAGGAAAGTCAATGTTCAATAAGAAACAAATAAAAAAGCATCAAAAAAATGGAAGGAAAAACAGTGAGGAGACTTAAGGTGCAGAAGATGGAGCAGGGGAAGGAAAATAAATGCAGATGTGTCTCCAGTACATTACCCTAAATCAAGCAATAGAAGGGAACAAAGAATGTTTTATGGACATATTTCTTAAGTACTTATAGTGAAAAGCAAAGGATTAATATGTAAATACTGAACAGGAATTGGAAGAGGAAAGAAATTAAAAATTAAATTATGTATGCTTGGAAAGCACCAAGAAAAGAAAAAAATAGCAATATACTTTATCTTGTCAGAAATAACTTACTCTAATGCCTAATATGCAAGCAGGTGTTGACTCAGCCCTTCCACCTGGGAATTAGGGAGATAGAAAAATAGATGTCTGCCCCCAGCCCAGAGAGAAAAGATTTCTACCAACTAGAAAACCAGGCAGTCATCTATCACATGAACACAGTTTTTGAAATAGCAAAGTTCTTGTTTGCTTCCCTTTAAAAATCACATCTATTTATCTATTTATTAGCATTGCTATCAGCATTTTTCTATAGCCTTTGGAGGACTACAGTTCCAATTTTAAAGAATAAAGTGAAGTAGAGGAGGACTAGCAAGAGAGTCTTGTAATTTGCATTGTGTATTAACTTAATGAAAATAACTGTAGATTGGAACAACATAGGAACATAAGAAATACATATGTGAACAAAAGCCCTGGAAAAAGAAAACATCTAGAAGGTAATATTTTTCCATCTACTAATGAATACACTAAGTGGATGGGATGCTGGCTGCTTCATACTCAGTGTATGGAGAAAAATGAAGCAGAGAGTGGAGACAGAGTCAGAGCTTCAGACAGGGAGGAGAGTAAAGGCTTCAGAATGAGTGTCTGAAACACTAAAACCAGGAGATAATCAAGCATTGCTTATTGTGTCTAAACAAAAAGTGTATTATCCATTTATTCCATATGTAGCCAAATTATTATTCACATAACAATCGTATATAAAGAAAAATAGACCTCAATAACCCAAGTTAACCCAAATATACCACATATATATTCTAAGTGAATAAAATTTTGGAATGCATACTCCATCTGAATGAAAGATGAATCAAAATAAAATCCTTAAGAGAGGGGAAGCTGTGTTAAATTGAACAAAGACGACAAAGATGAGGACTAAACCTTTTTATGTATGTAATAAAGGATAAGTAATTACAAATATGAGTTCAAAGAAAATACTAATAAAAATATTTACTCAAAAAACATATGTCAAGAAAATATGGAAACAAGAGTATCAGGTGGATTTTATTCTTAAAAAATCAAAACAAACTATAAATTCATAATAATTAAAGCTGAATGGTATCTGAATAGGACAAGAAAAACAGTGGAAGGAAAAACAGTCCAAAACCAAACACAAGTTCAAATTGGAAATGAGTGTAGGATAAAAGTGGCTTTTAAAATCAATGGGTAAAAGTAGAACATTCAATATATAATAGTGGGCAACTAGCTAAGCTTTTGGAATAAAAAATAAACCAGTTCTTCATTTCTCACAGTAGATAAAACAAATTAAAGTTACAAACATTAAAATAAAATTAAGGGGAAATGTCTTTTAAATTCTTGATAGTGATACCTTACTTTAAATGACAAGAAGTCCTAGACCTCTGTAAAGAAAAACAATGACACACTGACTATATAACATTGCAAGTCCCAGTTGGGTGGAAGACAGAAAGCTAAAAACCAATTTAAAAAGTGCTTCCTTTCTAGTCACATATATTACTACCTACAACAGATAAAAGAATACTTACAATTCCATAACAGAACTTTCAATAAACTGTTTTTTAAGTAGGCAAGATATAGGCAATTAAAGACATGTAAGGGATGTACAGATTTCAAGGGACGCCAGAGGAACTCAGCAAGTCTGGGCAAAGGAACCACCACAGCAGGATCAGACTGTGGGAGAGTCGGGCAGAGCGTTGCCTACAGTAACTGTGTATCCCCTGCGTCCCCTCCATTTACGCATCTTTGCTCAAGAACCATTGTTGGGCAAGACAGCATCTAGTAAACTGATCAGTACTTTTCTCCCTGACTCTGCCAAAGGGCCAGGAGGAGGAACGATCCATCCCTTTGGCTTCCACAATAGGAGGCAGCAGCAGGGAAAGAGAGAAGGAAGGAAAGAATTCACGAAAAGAGGGAAGGAAGCTGATGGTGCTGAGAATCTACTATTTGTCAGGACCTTTGCTAGGCTCTTTTACATAATTATCGCATTTTATCATCCCCTGTATTTGTTCCATGACATATTACATGCCTGTCATCTTGAAGGATGTGGTCTCCTTGCATTTGCATGGAAGCGACCCTCAGGGGCCCATGCAACCCTCCAAGCGGATCTAGGAATGCTGCGGGCCAGCAGAGCTATCTGTCACATCTCAGTGAGCATGAATTTGACCGTGAACTTCAGCGATGAGTGCCAGCAAATTGCTTGCAAAGTATTTCGTATGGAACCAGCTGCATCTCAGTGCTCAGCAGTCTGTCAGCATCCCCCCACACACCATTCCTCAGGTGAGACTAATGAGGAAGCAGAAGAAGCCACGGGACGTGAGGTTCAGTCTTCCTGACTCCTAGACCTCTTCACTCAAGGTCTACACTGTCTAGAGAGACAGGTTAAAAAAGACTGGATCAGAGTGCGATATCCAAGTTGGACTAATACATTTAAAAAAAATTTTCTGAATTCAAGTTGGTTTAAGCTGCTGAGGAATCAGTATAGTTAAAGAGATATAAATCACATTTTCTTTGCAAAATGGAATATAGTGTTAATAAACATTGACCCCTATCAAGAAGGAAATTAGAAAAGAAGGAAGGATGTCAGGAAACAGAGAGAGAGAAATTAACAAGGTTGGTTTAATGTTCCACTGATGCTGTTTTGAAATTCTTAATAATTTTGAACTCCATCCCACCTCAAGTTCTGGCAAATGTGCAGAAGTGGGGCCCAATACCTGGGCATCTGGCCCCCTCACCCTTCCCGTGTTTGCTCTCTCCCTGTAATCCTACATTATCCTCTGTGTATCCACTTTCTTAATGCCTTATCCTCTCTCTCCTTTCTCTGCACACATTTCATACTGTCAAGTCTACTCTGCCAAACCTCCCTCCCGATTGGTAAACAAAGAAGGAATTTAGGAAGTTATTTTCTCTAACAGCATTTTGACTTTCAAGGTCTTGCTGTGAATATTAAAAAAACCCCTCCAAATTCCTAGTTCGGATATCAGCGACTAAGATGACCTTCCATACCACCTCACCACAATTCTATTAATTCCTAAGTATTGACCTTACAACATTCCCCATCCCAGAAAGAGAGATGGCTCCAGCTCATTAAGGAAAAAGTCATGTTCTTAGACATATAAAGCACTTTGATTAACCTTCCCCACTCCTTAACATGTTCAAGAACATTCTCTCTCAGTGACAAGGACCAGCCTCATGGGTACATGGTGACCTGCACTGTCACGTGGAACCCCATACTCAGAAGGACCCCATTCTTTGTTTAAAGTGTTGATATCACCGTCTTGAAATTCTTAACAATTTTTGAACAGGAGGCTCTGCAAATCATGTAGCTGGGTGTTCATTTCACCATTAAAAACCCAAAGGTGCTTAATATAATCTAGCATTGCTAAATGCGGCGTGAGTCGACTTTGGCATATTAATTAAGGGGTTTTTAATTCTCTATTTGTGCTTCCGACTATCCCATTTGGTTCCTTTCAGGCAGAGGTAAAATCTTTCTGTGTCAGAGTGAGAATTGGTGATATGAAAATAAACCTCAAGTTGAGGAGAGAAAAACATGGATGGATCAGGGCCACTGGGCGCAGCAAATACCAAGAGAGGACCGGACAAGGCTCAGGGACGGGCACTCTCTCCGGCTCACGACCCTGGTACCACATTGGAGAGGGGAGAGCCCTGTGCACCCACCTGCCCGCCCAGACTGCACCCCTGGGAGGGCAGAGGCAGCAGAGGGTCACCTCTCCGTGGTCCCGGTGGCACCAGTTTAAAAAGCACATGGGACTGGTGTCACTGTGTTCTTTTTAAACTCAAATTGCAAATACAGGACATTGCCCCCTCCCAGTAGGCACACAGTTGGTATCCTTCCTAAACTGCCTCATCTTCTATTAGTCTCCTTAACAGCCAGTAAGGCAAAGATACTTCAGTATGAAAGACACACAAATTTTAATGCATGTGAACACAAACTTACCATCCAGTAAAGTTTCACAACATACTTCCCATAGCTGTTGAACAAGGGCATGTGACCTTTCACAGCCTTGCACAGGGAGTAAATGTGTTCCCAGGGCTTCCAGGTCAGAAGAGGAGGCTCCCCTGATGTCCTTTTGAAATAATTGTTCAAAGCACCCCTGTTGAAGATCTTCCACACGGCATAGATTTCACTGATAATCCATCTCATCAGCTAAAGATGAAAACCAGTAGTGTTGATTATTTTTCAGTTATTGGCACTGTAATTTGGAGGGGGTGAATAGCTGAAAATCTACTTCCAGTAGTAATATTACATTTGATATGGAGTGTATTCCGCATTTTGATTTTTTGACTCACAGAATAAAGTTATAGAGCTTGCTTTTGTTTTCAGGAAATACAGCCACCAAACAAGCTATAAATTCTTAGCTAAAAGCTGTCTTCCGGAGCTGTCAGTAATTTGACACTGACCTCCCTTTTGGGGGTGTGTGTGTGTGTGTGTGTGTGTATGTGTGTGTGTGACAAAAAGAGAGAGGAGAGGGGAGAGAGGGAGACTGAAAGCTTCGGAGAGCAATGGTGATTTTATTTTGCTATTAACTTTTTATAAAAGACCGAGCTACTCTTCTATAAACGCTGAGAAGTTTTGAGAAGGAAGTGATCCTTTTCTGTCAACAAGATCTTTCAGACAATAAATGAGACACGAGAAAGAATTAAAATTACACACAAACACTTACGTACACTCTAAGATTCTTATTTATGTGTTGATCTGCAGATGCAGAAGTGCTCCAAGTAAAACTCCCACTTGCAGGGTTTTTAACAGGCAGCAAGACACAGTGCAGAGGTGAATTTTGGAGTTTGTGTTGCTGTGTGGTTTGTAAGGAGATTAAATACGTGAAACTATCATTGTAAGATTTATACTTTCCTTAATTTGCATTGTCTAGGAAATTTCTTAAAGTTTGGTTAAGCTGAAAAAGGCAAATCATATGTCCTATTGTACACCTGGAAATTTTACTACAGAATATTTTATACTTGTCTTGAAAAACCATACACTGAAGTCTATGTATGTTTAGAATTCATAAAATAAGCACATTTTAGACTAAATTATAAAATATAAAACAATTCAAGGGCCTACTGTAGAGCATAGGGAACTATATTTAATATCTTATAATGGAATAAGAATCTGAAAGGGTGTGTATATATATATATGTATATGTATAATTGAATCACCTTGCTGTACACCTGAAACTAACACAACATTGTAAATCATTTATACTTCAATTAAAAAAACACAATTCAGAGATAATTTTATACTAATCAGTACAACTTGGTAGAAGAAATATTTTTATTTTAATATTGGTCAAGATTTTAAAAATAAGAAAGACGAAATATTTGAATCAATAATGACTATGCCTACTCTTCTGGCTGGGTCTTAAGAGAAAATCATCAAAAAGCCTCTGTTTCTGATGTAACTACCTTGAGGGAGTGGAACAGGTCTGCCTCTGACAGATGAAACCCAGGGTGGAGACACGGGGTGGAGCGTTCCCACAGGCAGTAAGACTGTCGTGCTGAAAATCTGGCTTGTTTAGGTGAGGTGTTGCAGTTGAACCTCACCCCATGATTTCCCAACGTCAGCAAGACAAACAACACCGAACACACTGCTCTTGGACACGATGTGGGGCAAAACTGGAAACAACTTTATGCCAATTGCTAGGCACAGGGATCCAGAGGAGAAATGCTCAGATGGTGAGAACCCAGCTCCCCTGGGTCCCTGGGCAGGAGAACAGGGACACACGCAGTGCTAATATTAACCTTCCCCCATCCATTCTCTCGCTAGGCTCAATTAAAGAGGCTTCTCTTCCTCTTTGAATGTCTGGAATAGGAAATACTCAGTTATACCACAACTTGAAGGTGAGCAAGGGAGAACTGAAACTGATGACTGACAGTGGTTTGAGCAGGTCCGGAAGGCACTCTGCAATGAGGCTTTTCTTTGGTTCATACGCTCCTACCTACCTCACTGCAGATCAAGTGCTCGTTTGCTGAAAACAAGTCAAACAGGATTTCATTTTTCACAACCACTGGAGCCTGAAATTTTAAAATATATATATATATATATAAAGAGATATTACTTCTTAGGAAAAATAAACAAAATGTAGCTTAATAAAATAGTTTATGTGCTGTAAGCAGGCCGAGCTTGATTTGATTTCCTGCAACCAGAGGAATTAGAAGAAATAAAAGCTAAGCACTTTATTCCATAAGATAACCCTGTTAGAGATAATGGGTGGGTTACATTAATTTAATAATGTAACGCCTATAAAATATAGTGTTTTAACATACAAATAAAATGTTTTAAGATATAACATATGCAGCTAAACTTAGCAAGCATGCACAAATTATGTTTAAAACTTGATTTGAAATTTAAGTTAACCACTCACGTTAAACCTGAAGCTTCGTTAACATCTGGTAGCTAGAAAAATATCTTCATCTTGGATGAAAACTATTAGCTGTGACAGCTTTCAAAAATCTTGCTCAACTTTAAATCTTGTTATGCATTTTAAAGTTAATTCGGTGGCCATTATTCAATTGGCATATATTTAAAAGTTGCTTTTATGTATTTAGTAAGGAATAAACATAATAGGGAAAAACATGACTTGTAACAGTTCTAAAAATTTGTTACAATTAATATCAATCTTATATACTTAACATGTCAAATTAACATGAAAATGGTTTTGATTAGTGAAATAGATTTTTATAGAAACTGATGCCATCAGTTACTCTCAATCACTTGTATAATTAGCATCTTGAAAGTTCAGTAAAATATTTTTGTATGTCTGAGAAAAAGTTACCTAAAATTACCTTGGAAGTCTGAACTGACTCATGTTCATAATTCATCAACATAATTTATATAACTTATAAAAGTTACATATATATAACTTAATGTTTATAAATATATATGTATACATGTATGTAGTATTCTGGCTTGTCTGACTGTACGGTAACACTTCTAAAGTGCTTATCCCTTTCAGCAAGTACCAAATGCATTAAAATTGATTAATCACAGATTACGTAAGGATTAGATATCTAAGGTTTGAAGGGTTAGACTTAATAGTCACCCACTGACAAATGAAAAGGAGACAATGACAGTTCGTAAAAGACAACAAATATTAAGACAGAGGTCTCTACAATGGTATTTTGGCATCTCTGTCCCCTACACCTGCACCTCAGGGAAGGTAAATTGTTAGACATCTTACATCTGTTTAATATAGTCAACATTCAGGGACCTGGGCCACCCATATCTGGTTCTCAGAAATGAACAGATCTGATTACTCACTCTAAGATCAGGGCTTGTTAATCTCCTTGGTTGGAATGATCCCTGTTGACTCTATCATAAATTCAGTCTTTTAAGCTTTTTAATAACTTAGCATCTCTCTGACTTAAATCATGTCCTTTGATTTCATACTTTGCTTAGTGTTCTGGAGTAAGTTTCTAGTGGTTTTTAAATTGTGGGTTGTAATTATTTAGTGATTCATGAAATCATTTAATGGGTCAGAACTATATACACATGTATATATATCTATAAAATGTGTCAGCAGTACATATATATGGAATATAACAGAACTGAGTAAATTTCCTAAGGAAATGTCATTACCATTTTGCAATATTTTGTCTGGACTTTACATAGGTCCATATTTAATGAGTCTCAATGTGAAATGCATTTATCACTGTGGACTTAGACATTAAAACTTGACAAGCGCTACTTTAAAACTTTCTTGATTCGCTTGACTTTCAGTTCCAGCTGTTCTGGTCCATACTGCTGTGTGATGGATCAGGAGAAGGAGTGAGTGCAGAGGGAGAGTAGAGGTACGGAAACAGATGCATTTCCATACATACAGGTGGAAGGGTCATCAGCATCAATAAGTCAGTTTATTTTCAGTACAAATGTCTCTCTCAGAACTCAGGTATGCTAAAAAGAGGAAAAGTTATAAAACTTTTCTACTTATTCAAATTTACAACACTCTCACTTCGTGGAATTCATATCCTTCATTTGAGTGGAATGTAAACTCTGTACCTATATTGAGTTGAGCCTGAGTATTAATAATACATAAATATTAAGTGCTTTATATTAACACTACAGAATTTACATTCTTCATTTCAGTATTACCTAACATAAGTAATTAATTTAAAGGCATGCTTCATGCATATGTAATTTCTTTTATTTAAAACGTCTTACAAGTAGGCATTGAATAAATATTCTGATGGACAAAGATGTACCTACTTATTTTCTTATTTTAATAAATATTTGAGATTTAGAATTTCTGACTTTCTCAACTAGTAACAGTAATTGGAAAATGATGGATAAATTGTATTTTCTGCATTAGCAGTAGTTCTTATAAAAGCTGAAACTCTTAGGAATAAAATCACTTTGCATCGAGACAGGTGCAGTGGATTACATAATGTACAGAAGAATCAGCTGCATTACAACTTTTTGACTTGTACTAAATAACAAATTTAATCTATTGGTTTTTCCATGCAAATGAAAATAAGAGACTCAAGAAGGGAAAAGAGGCATTAGTGATGGTTAACCCCTTGGAAATACTAAATATATTCAAAGTAACAAGGCTATTAATTAGAAAGATAGGCCAGTGGGTCTGAAGTTTTAATGTGCATAAGTGCTATTTAAAATGAAGCTTTCTCGGGGTGATGTCCATGTGAATATGATTCAATGGGGTTCAGAAATGAAAGTGGCCCTTGGGAAATGCTTCAGGAATTCCTAGAATAGACAGGCCCACGTGCAAACCTCTTGGGCTGGAAAATTAATGCTAATAAACACCAGAGTCAACAGACCCTAACACCATGTGAGTTCCTGGTAAGAAACAGGAGAAAGTCTGTCAGAAATTATGGAGTCACTGTTTGCAGTATTTTAGGTTATAATTCGACATCATTAAGGGAAGACAAAAACTTGAGGCTCTAAACAAAATTTCTATAGTTGCTTGAAAACCAGTGTAAGAAACCAGCACAAGAAAATTTCAATATCCTCTTGGAAACCAGTACAAACTATATTGATAAACATTTATTTACAATTTAAATGCCCAAAAGTAATTACTTTTTCTTACTAAATAGCACAGGAAAAAATTACCCTAAATTGTCTTTAAAATGCAAATTTTCATAACTAGGATACCGCCTCTCATAGTTAACACATGTTTTGTTTAAGAGTAAAAATATTTCTTACCCGATTAATTAAAAAATCCTGTGGACGTTTCCAGGAATAAATTTTCAATGATGGCGGCAATTCAATCTTTCCTTCAGGGTCTTCAAAAAAATGCTATATAAAAAAATGTATTAGGCCTTTTCTCCAAAAGTTTTATTGAAAGTAAAACCAATTCTATTCTAATAAAAATGAATAAGTGCATTGATTTGATCAATAAAAAAGCATTTATAGAGCAATTTGTGCATTTGTTCTCAGAGCTAGTTCACAGAATACTTGAATACTGAAATTAAAACTACTATATTTAATTAACAAAACCTTGATTGTTGAGTAGCATTTTGATAGCAGAGGAAGCAGTCCAAACAGGCCTGAGCTGCTTTGGAATGTGAATTAGGTGTGCTGGGGAGCAAGTCTGGATGGGCCAAATATGGCCACATTCTCCACTGGAAATGTTGTTTTGTTTTTTTTTTAACCTGAGTAGGGAAGATTGAGAAGTATTTACTTACTTTTCAACTGTTAGAATCATAAAGAGGATTATACGTAAATGAAATCTTTACCTTTGATCTGACATTCATCTATTAATTGTTTTAATTGCATTTGTTATTTTGACGTAATGATTCAGAAGGCCTTGTATGAAATAATACCGGGAGTTTCTGTGTTCTCTACCCCATTTCTCTAGAGGTAACATCTTGCAAAACTATAGAATGCCACTCGGATAGTGACAATGACACAGTCAAGATACTGAACAGTTCCATCAGCACAAGGAGCCTTCTTATACTCTTTTATAGCCACACCCACCCTCCGCCTCCTCACTCTGTGCTTAATTCCTACCACTTGGCAATTGTTAATCTAGACTCAATTGCTATAATTTTGTCATTTCAGTAATGCTATGTGAACAGAATCATATAGTCTGTAACCCTCTGGATTCTTTTTTTTTCTCTCTGCCTAATTCCCTGGAGATTCAATCCATTCAAGCTGTTGCATGTATCAATAGTTTGCTGTTTATTGCTGAGTAATATTTCATGATACGGATATTTGCTTGTTTACCATCTGCCCATTGAGGGACATCTGGGCTGTTTCCATTTTGGGTCCACTACTAATAAAGTTGCTATGAACATTTGTGTACAGGTAACGGGTTTTTGTGTGAACATAACTTTCCATTTCTCTGGGATGAATGCTCAAGAATGCAATTTATTAATTTCTGAGCCCTAACTATGGGTCAGTGAGTTCTAGAGAAAGAATGACGTCCAAAACCAAGCAATCTAGTAAGTTAGAAAGACTTCAGGGAGCTGCTATGTAAAAGTTCTTATAGCTCATAAGATGGTAGGGGAATGGGGAGCTTTACAAGAAATAACACAAACATTTCTAGGAGTACAAACAAAATGCTAGAGGAACATAAACTATCTATATGGGAAAAAACAAGTAAATTTCACCTTCATGGGGAAAGGGGCAAATAAATACCGTTTTGTGATTTTCATTGTAATTACATGTTTATCCTAGTGCTAGTGTGGCTTGAGAAATATGTTGTATTTGAGGGCATTGCCTGAACTTTAAACATAATGTGTCTATGTATATCTGGAGCATGTGGTTTACTGTCACTTTTAAGATACTAGAATAATTTAAATGAAGACAAAGGCAACCCCAACACCTAGTCAAAATGATTAAAGAATGAATCCTTAAAAAATAAACTGAGCTTTCCAGGAGCTTTAATAGACTTCTGGGGTTCCCTCACATTGTTTTTTCCCTGCAAGTATTAATATAGTTATTTTAAAGTCCCCTAGCTGGCAATTCCAAAAGAGCGCCCTGTGGATTTGTTTCTATTACCTGATTTTTCCTCTTGCTGTTCAGTCACTTGGTTCTGTTTCTCTTCGTGTCTCATCAATCGTGATTGTGTGATACATGCTGGATATAAAAATTTATACAGGCTCTGAATAATGTCTTTATTCCTTTCTCACAGGCAGAGTGCCAGATGAATTCGACCTAGTCAACACTGGGTCCTAGGATTTGGCAGCGCTGGTGTAATGTTGGTTCATCCTTCATATAGAATGCTCTAGCCATATTGGGGTGCTCACTGAAAGGCTGGGGTACTAATCAGTGTTCCTTTACTCTGTATATGCTGAATTCTGGTCTCTTGCCCTAGCATCATGAAATCTTTTCTCATTGATTTAGCTTCCAAGCTGCTGCTTTTTACTCATTTACTCAGCAGCAAAAGCTTTACAGACAATGTTTAGGAGGCAGGCAAATGTCTCAAAATAAAATTGTATGCAAAATTTTCAGATCATTTTTCTTAGTTACCTCTGGGATTTGGGTTCGAGTTCTGGCTGCTTTGGCAGCCCCAGACAGTAGTATCCTCTTCCCCATCAGCCCAGAAAAACTGACACAAGCTCCAGGCCACTACTTTCTGCTTGGTATCTAGTTTCCATGCCTTGAATTAATGGATGTCCCTGAGGGAAAAATTGGTGAATGTGGGGCTCATCCTGGTGTGATTCCCTTTTTTCCAGGACTCAAGCTCCTCACATTGTAAATGATGATCTTCCCATGGTATTTTGCTTTAGGCACACTTCTCTTCTCCACCTTGCAGTACTTATCGGATACTTCTCAATTTGATTCACCCATCATGTCCTTTTGTTGTCATCACTTAGCTGAGGAAATGAGACCTGACTCTGGACTTGCAGATAAGGGTCAGCTCACCTGAGGCTGATTTCCTGATCACTAGCCTCCCATCTAAAGAAGTGACCTTCTGTAAAATTCCAAGGATAACCGCTACAGTTAGATGCTTAAGGCAATTCATCCCAGTAAAATATGGATGGTGCAAATCATGGCTAAGAGCTAATGCACCACCATTCTCATAGAAATGTGACCACAATGCTTGGAGTGTCTACCACCTACTCCAGTGGAGGGACTGCTGCTTCTTGAGCCATGAATGCTGAGGCTGTAGGACAGAACTGGGGGTGGGAAGCAGGGTTAAATCTCAGACGGTGACTCTTTGCCCTGTCGTAATTGCCAGGATTTGAGCTGTTCTCTCTTATCTTGTGAAAGCTGTGGTGGCAGAATGGGCTGTCATCTAAGGTTCTGATGTGTCACCCTCCATTGGCACAGTCCTCATCAGAACAGGAGCAGGGCTGGTGCTTCCCAAATCATGCGATTTTATACAACAGCCAACAATACTCCTACATGTCACCCCCAAATGAAATGGACATCATGTGACCAGCACATTTATTACTGCTCCAGTCTCAGTGGTTTTCCTCCAGTAAGTGTTTCTTCTAACCAACTTGCCCTTGCTTTGATAACACTGGTAAGTTCCAGAATTTGATACCTGACCTTCCAGACATCTGCAAGAGTTTTTCATAGTCATCTGATAAAGGCATGCCTGCACTCTAAGGTCCTTAAAATATTATACTTTATTTCCTATTTCCAAGTTTTCAGGCACTTCTGCTCTCCTCCTCCCTGGTTGCTCCTTCACGATTTGGAGTGACTCATCTCTGGATCTTTCCCAGAGCTCAACTGTTCAACTCAGGATTTGCACAATCCATCTTGCTGATGAATATTCACACACGAGCCCTATAAGATTTGAACTTCTATTAAAATATGTAGAATATGAAATTTTAATATTGAACCCAGAGAGTTCAAAAGTCCATTGCATCTAAAAGTTCCAGAATCACCTTAGGTGTGGTACAAAGAATGCCTTCCCTCCCACAGCACTAATTTAATATTGTTCAAGTACTAAAAGAGCCAGCAATTAGTTATATTTATTGAGCATCTTTTGTAAACAAATTACCGATATGAATCACGCAGTTTGTGATTCTGCATTTTGTGAACCAAATGTCAATGCTAACAGGTAGCATTTCAGAGTGCTCTATGTAAATAGATACAAGAGTTCAACGCAGCCATTCTGGCAATGTTGTCTGTATTTTGAAAATTGTACTGTGTTCAAAAAGTATTTTTGTTAATTGAATTACTGCACCAGATAAATAAGTCGTATTTAAAATGCAACCTAGACCTAGCTTATCTACATTTTAAATAGGCAGCAGAACCTAAAATAATATAACTGGAAAAATGTTGGAACCCCATTCTCAGCTCCAATCTCAGGGACACATCATGTTTAAAAGCTACAGGTAAATGAAGAGGAACTGAGATTTTTACCCAAGTGTCTTGTGGGGAGCAGATATTAAGAGGGATTCAACTCTTATCTTATAGCAACATCTCTTAAAACTTTTCTTTTCTATAATCTCCAAATAACAGCTCAGTTTCGCTGAGGCTTCTCATTTTCTAAACCACCATCTCTAAATGCCTGGTTCTCAATTCTGTTCAAAACCCACCTGCAAACCTGGCCTGTCAATTTTCTCTTTATATCATTACAACCCTTTGGGTATTTCTCTCCTCTTGTTTACTCAAATGTGATTCACCAAAGCTCAGGACTGAGCTTGCAAAGACAAGGTGGGGTGGGAGGAGGCGAGGTGGACAAAGACATTTCTCTTTTGAATGGAGGCTGGGGAGAGGAATGAGCACATCCACATGTTAACAGGTCTTACTCCACTCGTTATAAAATGAAAAACTAAAATGCGATCTAGTCACATTCGAGTCTACTTACAAGTACAGGGCTTTTCCCCATTTTGTCCTTCTCCTTTCCACCTTTGCCAGCATCCCACTTTTCAGCATTTATGTCGGCTTCACTCCATTCCGGCCAGATTGGAAACCTCCCCTTCTTCTGTTCTCTGGGCTGTACATTACTGCCAAAAACATACTGACTGGAGACAGAGCGAGGGAGGTGCTTATAATTCAAATCTCTGAACTATAATATTGAATTAATTTCATGATATTAATTTAGTTATCTTGTTAGCACCTGTGTTAAATACATTTAATACAGTCATATCTGTGGATAGACAGCTTCCACATGTTAAGGTTCTAAAGACTGAAATACCCAAAAGAGATTATTCCATAAGCAAATTTTGAGCTTCAGTCCCTACGTACTAATGTAAGATAATTATCATAAACACATAAGATGCCATAAAGGGGAATATTTATATACAATCCACACTTAAAATCCTTTACATGTGTAACAGTAATAGCTTTTTGAATATCAGTACAAATATAAATTGATTTTTCCCAATATAAAAGTGCTATATGATCATCATTTTAAAAGAAAATTAAAAATCATAAATCAGCTAAATAAGAAAGGCATAGTCACTTCATTCTAGGAACCAAACAAGATGAAGTATAAACAAATAAATGTTGAACTCAGCAATAAGAAGGTTAAGGTCCCTCCAAATTTCACCTTCTAAGGTCAGGGTTGGGAGGGACTTTCCTGAGCACCCTACCTAGCATAGCAACCCTCACCTCTCTGCATCTTTTCATCTTTAACAGCACTTGACAATCCTCTCACTGATCCTTTATTTATGTGCTATTTGTATGTTTCCATATGCAGGGTTTGTAAGTTCCAGAGCGGCAGGAACGTTGGGTTTTTGTTCACTCCGTCTCCCTCCGGCAACTGGAACAGTGCCTGGACTACACAGACAATCTATCCATTTCTCTGCCATCTACCTATTTACATGAAATAGAAGAATGAAGGTTTTTATATGTCTATAATTTCTAATTAGAATTGTTTCAAATTTTTATATGTAGGTAGAGATTGACCAGATGCTCACCAATCCTGTCTTCCATTTCCTATGTTTCCCACACTCCATGGCAGGTTGGCTGGTACTTTGTGAAGGTGTTTTACAAAATAGCATGTGAGGACATATGTTGTGTCCCACCTTTATGCTCAGAAAGCATTCTGTGAGATACTTTTTACTCTCTTCCTGCTTGATACATAGCTCAATCCTTGAGAAGACTTTAGAAAATGGTAATACCACAAGACGGAAGGAGCCCAAAATCCTTATACAGCACATGCAAAGTCATCTTTTAAACTCCAGATCACACTCTAGTGTGAATGAGAAATATCCTTTGTTGTGTGAGGTCCCTGAGATTTGGGGGTTGTTCAGTATTGAAGTGAGCATCGCGTACTCCCTATTTGCTAATTTGTTATTGGAGCTAGCATTGATTACTAACATTGACTAACATAAGGAGTGTAAGTCTTAGGACTGGGGTTTCCTCTTTCATATCTTTAACCATTATAAACAAATACATGGTAAATTACTTCTAGATTAGTTTTCTATTATCTTACATTTGTGACACTTGGTTCTTTTGTTTCTTGTGACTTCTTCCTATCTTTTCTATATTCTTGTGTTTTAGGGCATGCTTAATATGAGCTCATCCTTCCCCCGAGGCAATCTTGTGTTGAAAGAATCTTCTTTGAATGCAACATTGAGTTTCCTTCTTTCAGAGAACCAAAATGAATAAGCCATCCAGAAACTTATCCATACTTTAAAATCAAATCTCAAACCAATGTAATCTTTAGTACAGGAGTTTCCACTTCTCAAGGAAAAAAAAAATAACAGGTAGAGAAATGCTAGCTTTCTAATTATCCCCTCTGTACTTGGATGGATTTTCTCATTCACCTGATTACAGAGAATTAAACTTGTGAAAAGTCATGCCTGTGTCTAATGTAGAAGCGCTCCTTTTCCTCATTTGGGCTCAAGACCTGGCCTTATTTGTGTTAAAACAAAAGATTGCACTTTCACAAACTGATAAGCCTTCCTTAGCAAAGTGGCAGCTTCAGCTCAGAACCATGCCATTCTAGCCTCCAGTCCCCTCCTTGTTTCTGGATCCTGAAGACTTTTATTTCTTTATGTAGGCATTTCTAGGTATTATTATTATCTTAAAAAATCATAATCTACCTTTTTGCTGGAAAAGAACGCCTGAAAATGTATACATTGCAAAGGACTGTTCCTAAGTAGCATGTAAGAAAATACGAGGATGACTAGAATAGTTTTCAGGGAAAAAGGGCAGTTTTTCACAATATTAATTAAAAAATCATGGCATGAAATAGTATATTATAGTACCTCTGTTTTACTGAGCAGCCTTACAAATAATAAGGAATTGGTGATTTTGTATTTGTCAAAACCATAATAAAACCACTGCATTCAGGAAGCTCAAAATCTTAAAAGCTTGTTTTGTAAAAGGGAGATTTAATTTCTTGAAAAAATGAGATCTCTGCTGATATTATGTTTTGCTTTCCTTCTCATTCTGTCAAGTGTAAGTAAATATATTCTGGCTCTCTCCCTTAAGCTGTTAAGCTTTATCTCTAATTGGCCTACTTTCCTTGTAACATGTCAAATTTGTTTCCATCTATACTGAAGATCACTTCAAAAGAATCTCATTAGAGGCATCTTGTCCTGTCCAGTAGCTCACCTACTGTATACACACACAACACAAGCAGTGGTCAAACACAGCCCAATGTGAGATACACTGCAGACTTCAAACGATCGTGCACAATTGTTGCCTTTCAACTCTCAGTACAGTATGCCTTTGAATTTCATTGCCAGAATGTATCTGCTCTTCTAGCATAATTGGGATCCTTTAAATATTCAAAGCACATTATTCCTGGTTTCATCAATTCTGGGAACAAGATAATCTTGAAACACAAAAGTAACCCAGGACTTTTGAAGATTTAGGAACTGGTAATGCTGAGAAGTAAATGTTGATAAATTTTAGGAAAATTCAAACATGCAAAGAAATCAAATCTGCCCCTGAAAACATCAGTGGTACACACAGAGTTACTCTATTCATATAGCAATATATATACCCAAACACCGGTAAATGATTCAATTCATTACGATTACAAGTTGTGTAAACGATTTCAAAGATAAACACACTCTCTAAGTATGTGGCTAAATGTTCCCTTCCACATGGTGAGTCTAAATATGCTATTGAGATAAGTGAAGTGTCACTGATCTTTTTAGGAGAGGCTAGCAATCTGTAAACAAAACATATTTATGGAAATTTATTATTTTTTTAAAAAACTTGATAGAAGTCAATAGGGAATGTTTATAATATAAAACTTGAATATTCTAAATGCTAAATGATACCCCAAAGAAACCCAGTGTTTAACGGGAGAAAAAATTCCAGAAAGCCAGGCAAGAGGCTGATTTCTAGGGTAGAAATATCAAATATAAAGGTGCTCGTGGTGAAAAGAGAGGAAACATAAAAGAAGCAAATTTATAACAGAAGGTCAAGTCAGATATATCAAGTAAGCAACAGATACAGAGATGTTAAGATGATTTTATATATATGATCTGATTATGATTGAAAGATGTGAGTGAGTGGTTGCCAGAGGCAGGGGGTAATAAGAGGTGGGCAAAATGGGTGTAAATGATCAAAAGGTACAAGCTTCCAGTTATAAAGGAAATAAGTCATGAGGATGTAATGTACAGTATAGTGACTACAGTTAATAATACACTAAAAAAGTTGCTAAGAGAGTAGATCTTAAAAATTCTTATCACAAAAAAATGTGCAACTTTGTACGATGACGGATGTTAAACAGCCTTACTGTGTTGATCCTTTGCAATATATACAAATTTCAAATCAGTATTCTGTACACTTGAAACTAATATAAAGTTATATGTCAATTACATCTCAATGGAAAAAAAGTCAATGGACTAATTACAGAAAGAACCTGTATGGTGCATTGGGGACTGGAATGGTGTAATCCACAAGTAGGTACTGGGAATTGGAATGGAGCAAGCTTAAAAGCCTATAAGTCTATTTTGAGGGGGGAAAATGCTGAATTTACCCTGTAAATGTCAGGAGACCAGAAGCAGTCTTCGTGAATGAGCAAGTAGCTGGAGTACTCATGAACTCCTAGCTCTGAACTAAGGCTGGAATAACTCCCTCTATCATTAGTGGTGAAATAGGCGGCATGTCACTTTCCTGTGATTCCATAAGGAATCCGGCTGACCAAAAGGGAAGAATGGGGATGAGGGTGGCCCTCTACCACCAGGGGTGTGGACCCAGGGATAGCACTTCCCACGTGGGAGAAAAGCCGCCAGCCTCCCCATGTTAAGACTTGAGTGGAAGCAGGGGTGATATAAAAATACACCCACCAATCAGAAAGGACTCTGCTCTTGTGTAGAACAGAGTGTAAGAGAACCTAGCTGGTCCTTAACCATTTAGTAACTGAATTGTGGATAGGTCCCGGGGTTCTCAGAGAGTTGTCAGAGTTCAAGGGGAGAGAGACATTCTTCAGGGAGTTCAGAAAAGCAGCTATTTGCCAACTGATAAGGAAGTATTTCAATAATGTAATAACTATCTTGTCCTTTTCACTAGGGCATCCCTACTGGATGTCAGAATGGGTAGGGAGTACATCAGCCTAAAAGCCATCCAAACTTCATTGCAGAAAACAGCATGCATAAATTTAAAACATCTACAAAATATGAACTAAAGAACTAACATTACAAAGCAAAAAAAGAAACTTAAAAATAAAAGAACAGTCAGTAAATATCAAAAGAAAAAAATCACCCAAGGAAAGAGTAATAATGTAGCAAATCTAACATGTATTTAAAAGGAGTATATTTAGAATTACCAAAAAGATAAAGGAGAAAACTTTCTGCTTTACAGTAAGAACAGGAAGATCTTAAACAAACAAACAAAAATAAGACCAATATAAAAAAAAAGACATTGGAAATTTTAGTAATGAAAATTTCAGTCGAAAAAGTAGACTAAACGAAGCTGAAGAGGACTGATACAGAAGGAAGAATTTTAAAAATCAAGTGTTTGCATAGATAGAAAAGGAGATAGAAAATGTGACATAGACAAGTATATAGATTGAAAAACTCTAATGTATGAGTAATAGAAGTCCCAGAAGGATAAAAAAGTTAACATGGGGTGAGGAGGAGTTTGGACAAATATTTGATGATATGACTGCTGAAAAATGTTCAGAATTGATGAGAGACGTCTTCAGATTGGAAAAAGCACATCAAGTAATAATAAAGCATAAACGGGACATCAGGGGATGGAAATCTGCATCTAGAAGTATCAACTGAAATTACAGACCAACATTGAAGATGAAAATCTATGTACATAAAGAACTGAAAAATCATCTAAAAATAAAACATAATCAAATGGACAGCAACAGTAGAGATGATAAAGCAGTGAAATGATGTCTTCAAAGCTGAAGTAAAATAACAGTCAATCTTGGAATTAAGACTCAATTAAACTCTTATTCAAAAAATGAGATAGAAACATTTATTTTAAATTAAACAAGAACACTTTGAAAATGTGAGTTTACCATAACAGACTCTTGCTCCTCCTCAAAAAAATTACTGAAGGATTTATCTCAGGAAAATAGAAATGAATGCAGAGTGAAAATGTAGAGTGCAAGTTGCTATGGTAAACAAATGAGTCAATATAACGTTTTGGTAAAATTCTAAAAAATAGTTCCTATAAATAATGATAAGGATAACTTTGTGCTTTTAAAAGGTATCCAAAATAAAAGCAATGGGAAAGGGAAGGAATTCTCAGACACTAGTGTGCTTGGTTTTTCTTTTGGAATAATACCATCTGTAGACTTTGTAGGAAAATCTTTAAAGATGAGTGTATTTTTAAAAAATTAAGGATTGTCTTAGTCAGTTTGGGCTGCTATAACATAATATCATAGAATGGGTGGTTTATAAACAACAAAAGTTTATTTTTCACAGTTCTGGAGGCTAAAAGTCTGATATCAGGGTACCAACATGGTCAGGTTCTGACGAGAGCCTCCTTCTGTGATACAGATGGCCGGCTTCTCGTTGGGTCCTCATATGGTGGAAAGAAAGCTAAAGAGCTCTCTGTTCTCTTCTTATAAGGGCACTAATCCCATTCATGAGCGCTTCACACTCATGACTTCATTTCTTCCCAAAGCCCCTTCCCAAAGACTGTCACATTGGGATTAGGGCTTCAAAATATGAATTCTGGGGTACACTGATGCTCAGTCCAGTGCAAGGATATTCCAAGAAATAAAATATAAAACTTCCAAACTGAGAAAGAAGAGAAAGAGTGGCTCTGACATTAGGAAACAACCGAACTATGCCTTGGGTAGAAGGGAAATTGGGAATGCAGAATTTTTAAAATTAGGATCAAATCAACCAATAGGTCTGGAGACTAAAAACATTTTAGTAAAATACTGTTTCAGAATGAGAAAGGAATTTCACTCAGACAGCAGTTCACTTATTTTTAACTCACATTTATTGAACACCTGCTCTGTGACAAGCAAAGTGCTAGATGATGGGGTTACAGACATGTAAATATGTCTCCATGTTCTTGAGTTTATTTTGGAATGCAAACAGGTAAACAGGAAATTTCAATATCATATGGTATGTGCAGTGATGGAGGTATTCACAGGTGGTAAAGAGGAGGCACTGTGCCCAGTATGAAGCAATTAGGAGAAACTTCCTGCAGTAAATAGTATCTGAGCTGTCTTGAGGGATAAACACAATTTTTTTTTAGATTGAAAAAGGAGAAAGGACATCACTAAGAAAGGAGAACAACACACGAGACAGTACAGAGGCAAGAAACGACAGAATGAGTGCAGAGAACTATGAGCCTTTCAGTACTGGGTAAGCATGTAGTATAAGGTGAGGGGAAATCAAGCTGGAGAGAAACACAAAGTTGGCAGGCGGCTCCCCACTGAGAGTCTTGTTGAGGAGCTGGAACCTTATTGTGTATTATTGTTGACTTTGCCAAGACAAACATTTTATTCTTGGATATACATGTTATTTAACATTTACCCACAATGGACCACTGGTTTAAAATAGGAAGCTTGAGGAACACTGAACTTGCAATATGACTCAAAAGTGAGAACAATATAATAGTTATGAAAATCTGATTTAAAGAAATCTTCATAGAGGCTGGAAGTTGCATTCTTTAAATTGAACCTTTTGTATCGTGATGTCTGTACCACATCAAAACCCAATTTTAAAAAATATAATATATACTGGAAATTATATCCAATTTGGAGTTTTATTTTTAAGAAAAGAATTCTATCCACACTTGCAATATATTATCTGTGGATACATATCTGTAAATATTGTTTTTAAAAGCTGTCATCTTAATAGTTAGAAATAAAATAAAAAATTTTAGTAATTAACCTGAGACACACCATGTCCATTTCAGTTGAAGTAACAGGGACTGGATTTACCCTTCCACTAAGACAACCAAAACCCTGGGTAAAACACAGAAAACTGGTTTTCAAGACACAGTCATAAAGTGATAAAGGACAGTGATTACCAAAAGGTGAGAGACAAATAAGATGAGCTCTATAATTCCTCAGCTTATGGCCCTGAGAGAGTTTTCTATGTGCAGTGCAGGGATATTTAACCCAGGATATCTCAACAGATTCCTTAAGAAGAGGAGCTGGAGATGAGAGTTTGGGGGAGACCAAAGCAGCCTAGAATTTACAGTACAGAGGACTAGAAGAGAGAGCTTCATGGAGAGAGAACTCCTGAGATCTTCAGGGGCTCACCCATTCCATAAAAATGTTAGGATGGATTTTTCTATTTCTGCAAAGAAATCATTGAGATTTTAATACAGATTGCATTGAATCTGTAGATTGTTTTGGGCGGTAATGACATTAAAATGTAATTAAGTCTTCCAATTCATGAACATGGGATATGTTTACATTTATTTATGTCTTTAATTTCTTTCAGCAATAGTTTGTAGTTTTCACTTTACAAGTCTTTCACATCCTTGGTTAAGTTAGTTCATAAGTATTTTACTCTTTTTTGATGCTATTATAAATGGAATTATTTTGTAATTTACTTTTCAGATTGTTCTTTGTTCATTATAGAAATGCAACTGATTTTTGTGTGTGTTGACTTAGTATTCTGCTACTGTGATGAATTCATTTATTAGTTATAACAGTTTTTTTTATAGAATCTTTAGGGCTTTGTACCTATAAGGTCATATTATCTGCAGATATTTTTCATTCTTCCTTTAAAATTTGGATGTCTGTAATTTCTTTTTCTTACCTAACTGCTCTGACTAGAACTTCCAGTTCTATGTGGAATAGCAATGATAAAAGTGAGCATCCTTGCCTTGTTCCTAATCTTAGAGGAAATGCTTTCAGTCTTTCATCATTGAGTATGATATCCTCTGTAGGTTTTTCATATATGGCTTTATTATGTTGAGGTAGTTGCCTTCTAGTCCTAGTCTGTTGTATGTTTTTTGAATCATTAAAGAATGTTAAATTTTGTCAAAGGCTTTTTCTGCATCAATTGAGATGATCATATGTGTTTTTTTTCCTTCATTCTGTTTATATGGTGTATTACATTTATTCATTTTTATACATTGAGCCATCTTTGTATTCCAAGAATAAATCCCACTTGGCCATGGGGTAGAATACTTTTACTATGTCACTGAATTCAGTTTGATATCATCTTGTCGATAATTTTTGCATCAATGTTTTTAGGAGCTATTGACCTGCAGTTTTCTTCTCCTGTACTATCTTTCTCTGGCTTTGGTATTAGCCTACTGCTGGCCTCATAGAGTGAGTTGGAAAGCATTTCCTCCACTTCAGTGTTTTGCAGAAATTTGAGAAATACTGGTATTAGTTCTTCTTTAAATGCTTGGTAGAAGCCACCAGTGCAGCCATCAGGTCCAGAGATTTTGTTGTTGTTGTTGAGAGATATTTGACTACTGATTCAATTTCTTTACTAGTTATAGGTCTATTCAGATTTTTTATTTCTTTGTGATTTAGTCTGGTAGGTTTTGTGTTTCTAGAATTTATCCATTTCATCTAGGTTAACTAATTTGTTGGTATATAATTGTTCATAGAATTCTTATACTTATTTTTATTTGTGCAGAATTGATAATAATGTACCATTTTCATTTCTAATTTTAGTGGTTTAAGTTTTATCTCCTTTTTTCTTAGTCCATCTAGCTAAAGTTTTATCAATTTTGTTGACCTTTTCGAAGAACCAATTTTTGTGTTTTTAATTTTATCTATTGCTTTTCTAGTCTTTATTTTGCTTATCTTGGTTGTAATTTTATTATACCTTTTATTTCTGCTAGCTTTGGGTTTTGCAGCTGATAAAAATAGGTCTAGTCTTGGCTGTATGTGAGTCTTCCAATTCTTTGGGGTACTCTTTTTAAGGCCTTGGGTAATTTCTCATGCATTTGTGATTTAAAAAAAAAAAAGCTGAAATACCTGAAAGGAAAACTCAAACTAAAATGCCTGAGAAAAGATACATAAGAAGGATTTTAATGGTAGATTAGATATTGAAGAAGACTGATGAATTTGAATAAATAGCAATAGAAATGATCCAAATGGAACACACACACACAAAATGACAATAAATAGGGCATCAGTGAACTCTAGAAAAACTTCAGATAATCTAAGTTATTGGTGCCATCAAAGGAAAGATAGGAGATAGGAAAAAAATTTGAAAAAGTTATGGTCAAAATTTTTAAAATTTTGATTCAAATGATAAACTCACAAATTCAAGAATTTCAATTACCTCCAAACTCAAGAAACATGAAGAGTATTATGCCAAGGTACAATATAAGCAAATGACTCAAAAGTAATGGTGATAAAAAAATCTTAAGAGCTAGATAAAAAAGACGTTACATGCAGGGAAACAAAGAAAAGGAATCCAGCAAATTTCTCATTAAAAACAATGCAAGCAAATGGGCAACATCTTCAAAGCACTAAAAGAAAACAATCTGTCAAGCTAGAACTATACACCTAGTGAAAATATTCTTTTAAATAAAAGTGATACAAACACTTTTCTCTGACATTAAAAAAACAAAAACTAAAAGCAGTCATCAGTAGAAGTTCACCACAGTAAAAAATAAAAGAAGGCCTTCAGGCAGAAGAAAACATTATATCAGATGGAAATATGAATCTATATACAAAGAAAAAAAGAACATCAGAAGTAGTGACTACATGGCTAAATATACAAGTTATTCTACTATTTAAATATCTTTGTAATGAAATTAACTACTTACACAAACATAATGTAGTATAGGGTTTATAACATATATAAAAGTCATATGTATGAAAACAATAGCATAAAGTTGGGAGGTGAATACATATACTATTATGATGTTTTTATATTAAATGTACCTGGCATATCATCAAAAGAAGGTAGAGGATGATAAGTTAAAGATGTGTACTATAAACTGCAGAGTTTACAGTAATCAGCAAAAGAACACAAAAAGTCAATAAAAGGGATAAATAGAAATAAAAAATTATCCAATATATTGCAGAAGAGAAAAAGAGACACAAAGGATAGAGCAAAGAGAAAACAAATAGCAAGATAATAGATTTAAACTTGGCAATATTAGTAATCACATTAAATATAAAGAGTCCAAACACCCAAATTAAGAGATAGACTGTAAGATTAGATAAAAAGCAAGATTCAACTAAATGCTATCTATAAGAAATCCTTTATGTATATATAAAGATACAAATAATAAAAGAATTGAAAATGTATATAAGGTTAACATTAATAAAGATAAATATTTTAAAAAGTAGATTCCAGAACAAAGAATATTACCAGGGATTAAAAACGTAATTTCAAAATGATAAAAATGAAAACTCATTGAGATAATGTAATAATCCTAAATTTTGTTAATACATGAGGCGAAAACAGATAGACCTATAAGAGTCAATTGTATTTCATAAGCATAGTGGAAGATAGGAATATCACTCATAATATCTGATAGAACAAGCTGATGAAAAATCAGTAAGGCTGAGAAGATATGGACTATAGAACACTATCCATCAAAATCAGCTTAATTGATTAATTTACAGAACACTTTAGCATACAGATGCACATTCTTTTTAAGAACACATATTTCATTTCTCAAGATAGACCATAATCTAAGACATCAAATAAGCCTCAATAAATTTAAAAGAACTCAAGTCACACAAAGTACTATCTCTGACCAATGGAACCATTAACAACAAAAAAAATCATTAATAAAAATTATTAACAACAACAACAAAAAATCCTGGAAAATTCCAAGATATTTGGAATCTAAATAAAATATGTATGATGAACTAATGTGTTAATGAAGAAATCAAAAAAGAAATTATAAAAGTATTTGAACTAAATAAAAATGAAAATACAGCTCATTAAAATGTACAGGATGCCACTAAAGCAATACACAGAAAATTTATCACACAAAATATTGGAAGAGTCAAGTCTCAGAGCAATGTACTTAGTTTCTACCTTAAGAAAAGAGAACAAGTTAAATCTAAAGTAAATTAATAAAAAATTAGAACCGATTAATGGAAATTGAAAACATACAAATGAAAGAGAAAAATCAATAAATCAAAAAGCCAATATTTTGATTGATGAAACTCTAGTCAGATTGATCAGAAATATAAGGGAGAAGATAGATACAAACTACCAATAGAAATGAAAGAGGGGACATCACAGCTGATCCCATAGACATTTGAAAGATAATAAGGAAATATTACAAACAGCTATGTCATGTATTTGATAACTTAGATGAAACGGATCAGTTCCTTGAAAACTAAAAATACTCATTAAAGAAAAGATAGACTGGATTGGAGATACTGAATATCCCTGTATGTATCTATTAGTAAAGTGAATTTAGCATTAAAAAACCTTCCTACAAAGAAAACTCCAGGCCCAAATGGCTTCACTGGTAAAATCTACCTGAACATTTAGGGAAGAAGTTATACTAATTCTATACTAATTGTTGGAAATATCATGGCCGGATATCAAAATAACTATGATGAGCGAAAGAAGCCATACAAAAGCCATACAGATGAAAGTTTATGATTTCATTTATAAAACACTCTAGAAAATGCAAACTAATCTACAGAGACAGAAGACAGACCAGTGATTGCCTGGAGACTGCGATCAGGGCAGGGCAGAAGGAAGGGACCACCAAGGGATCAAGGAAACTGTTCTGAATGGTAGATCGGCTCATTATCTTGATTGTGTCGATGCTTTCATGTGTGTACATGTACATCAAAACTTATCAAAATGCATCCTTTAAATATGTGCTATTTACTGTATGTCAAATTTATATCAATAAACCTGTTTTTTTTTTTTTAAAGAACGAATAGGAAAAACATGGGGAATTTAAAAGGCAAATTTAGGGAAATCCAAACATCACTTTGTGATAGCAATACTATCTATTCCTAGAGTCAAAATACATATTTGAATTAGCTCTAGAGTGTATGATATATTTGATCACAAAATCATATCCAACAAAATGTATTTTTTCTACATATTCTCCCTTTCATGTAAATTAAACTCTGCATAATTTGGACTTGAAAAATTGTCAAAGTTGTCTTTACAGATATTGAGAGTTAGTTTATATTTGCATTAATATATGTTTTATAATCTGGTTATTAATAAAACACTAATAAAATAACTTTTTGCAACTTAAAATCACTCATTAATCACATACCTAGCAAAGATGACAAAATGATCTAAAAAAATTCTTAGGTCAATTAACAAGATTATATAATATAATGAAAAATAAATATAAGAGTTAATAACCAAAGAAAACTTTAGCTGGCACAAAATCATTAGAGATGTCTAACAGAAAAAAATTTAAAAAGCAGCAGAATATTTACACACACACACACATGCTGCTATATATGCTTTAATTAGATTACTTTCACTGTAAAGATGTTAAAACTTTAATAAAATGAGGGTCTGGAATTTTGCCATTGTTTTCTTCAAGCATGCTGTTCAGTGTAAAGATATGATTTTATTCATAGTAGAGGCAGTTTATTTATGCAATGTGCAACCAGCATGCCTTATTAAGTAGTGTCAGCTAATATCCTGAAGGAATTAGGATATGAATAGAATACACAACTGACTTAATTTGGGTTATGGGCATTCTGAGCCCTCTTCTTCAGAAATATTAAATATGTCAGAAAATAAATTGCAACCTCTAAAAAATTAAAAATAGTTAAAGCTAGGTTTTGATGTCAACCTTTATTCTCTTGGCTTGATTAAAAATATTTAATTGGGTATTTAACTTGAAAAGTTCAAAATTTATCTTTTTATACACAGTGTTCATGTGAATATGAAGATAAATAGGTGAGGGAGATTAAGAGGTACAAACTTTCAATTACAAAATAAATAAGTCACAGGTATGAAATGTACAGTGTGAGAAACACAATCAATTATTATACAGTATCTTTTTATGGTGACAGTAACTAGACTTACATGGTGATCATTTTGAAATGTATGGATATATTGAATCACTATTTGGGGTACCAGGAACTAACATAGCGTTGTTGGTCAATTATACTTTAAAAACAAATAAACAAACAAAACTTATAGAAAAAGAGATCAGATTTGTTGTTACCATAGATAGGTGTGGAAGAGGTGGAGTTAGATGAAGGTGGTCAAAAGGTACAAACTTCCCGTTATAAGGTAAGTAAGTACTAGGATGTAAGGTACAGCATGATAAATATGATTAACACTGCTGTAAGTTATGTATGAAAGTTTTTAAGAGTAAATCCTAAAAGTTCTCATCACAAGGAAAACAAATTTTTTCCTAATGCTTTAGTGATGTATCTACACGAGATGATGGATAGTCACTTAACTTACTGTGGTCATCATTTCATGAAATACGTAAGTCAAATCATGATGCTGTACACCTTCCCCTTATATAGTGCTGTCTGTCAATTATATCTCACCAAAACTGGAAGGAAAAAAGTAAATAAAATAAAATAGTATTTTCTGAAAAAAATCAATGACTTAGCTTATATTCTCAAATAACAAAATTAATGAGAATAAATACACACAATAACAAAGATGCAAAGGCAAAAGTGAAACAAAGTTAAAAACAGTCCTTCATCAGCACAGAAGAGGGGGGAAAATTGCTCCCAACTTAGAAAAAGCAAATAATGGCTATATGGAAAAAGCAGATCTTAAGATATAGATGGAATTGGGGCTTGGGCAAAAGCAATTATAAACAGAGAAAAGGGGATGGGCAGAGGCACAAAGGCAGAAAAGTAGAAGAATGTAAATACTGTAGCTGGCTCACTCTCTCTTTCAATCTCCCTCTCTCTCTCTGTTTTTGCTTTTTTTTTTTTTTTTTGAAAAACATCCTACTCAGTGGAATGGTGTGGTAAGACTACTAATAGTATTACAGAGGAATTAGAATGTTTTCTCAGTGGTTCTATGGGAGTTAATAAAGGGTCTAACTAGAGGATGTCAGGGAAGACAACGAATGCTGAGCCAAGGTAGAGAAGCAATTTGAAGGGAAAATCAAAAGAACATGGAAACTGGCTAGATATTATGGGCAAAGGAGGGTGAAGGTAAAAAAAATGACTGCTCTCTAGACTCAAAGTGTCAGGGAGAATGGTAGTAAGATGCTCTAAAATGAACGTGGGAAATCTGTGCTTTGGGGAGAGGAAATGAAGACCTCCATTTTGGACATATTTTTCTGGGAGTAGAAGAGCACATCCAAGGGATCTGGCCACTTGAACTTGAGCTCAGTTACATGGGAAGGACCACAGATGCTAATTTAGTCGTCCTTGGTCAGGGATGATTGTTTCAGATCATCAAGAGGGCTAAGGAAGAGGAGAGTGAAGTCAGACCATGAAGAATGACTTAACTCTGAGGGTAGAAGAAAGAAAACAAAGCAGGAGCAGGTCAGAGGGAAAGAAGAACTCCGGGAAGGGACAAGAGAGGGTAGATTTAGCTGGAGTGACACACGGTCCCCTGTAGGCAGCTGAACCTCTTGAGAGACAGGGAGGAATGAACCAAAGGGAGAGAGCAGAACAGGACGGGGCTGCTTCTGCTGCTCTGATCCCAGTGTACACCGGCCGCTAGAACCTTTAGCTTCTGCCATCTCCCAGAATCCGACACGGTCCAGCAGCAAAGCTGCTGTTTATAAAGAGCAAGGACAAATGTGATATTAACCAAGATCCACGAGAGAAAAAATGGGCCCATAGTACCTGTGGGCTAACACATGCATGAACTTTAGTTCACTTTTTTTTTTCTTTTAAACCAACTCTTTTTTCCTAACCTAATTATTTGTCTATGGTGCAAACCAATCCCAAATCCCCACTAGACTTTGACCTAAGGTGGAGCGAACATGTGGTTTTGTCCCTAATTTCTAATTAATGCATTACAATAGTATGAGGAAAAGACCTGTTAGCAGTTTGCACAGTACAGCCTTCCTTCACCTTTGACCTTGACCTCACTTGGTTAAACTTTCAGTGTGTTTCTGGCTCACACCTGAGGCAAAAGCAGGCAAAACAGACCTCAGTTCTTCCTGCTTCCTCTCCTCTTGCCTTGTGTATGCACAAGGTTTGATGACCTGGAGTAGCCTTTCTCTTTAATTTATAACTAAACTAGACACAATTCTTCCCTGAATCAAAGATTGAGAAGTGAGGAAATGGGGACAAAAAGGGCACACTGACCTTTTGAGAAATTTAACTGAAGTAATACATGTAATTCTGAAACTCATCAGGTCAGAAGGATGGAATGAAAATAATCACAAAATATTTGGAGTATGGTATTCATTTTGGCACCAGCAAAAAAAAAAAAAGTATTTGCTTACTTTAAAAATGTATCATATGTTATTCGGCCATACAAATTAGCATGGCTATAGCCTTAGACCCTGGAATTAACTACCCTGGACCTACCCTGGGAAAAAACGTAATAAAATTTCAAAGCGCCTAGCTGAATACTTCTGACAACATATGCCTGTCTTCCTTGTTGAGGGTAAAAGTGAGAAAGATTAGTAATATTTCTATCCAATCTTTCAGATTATACAAATTATACCAAATTATACAAATCATATCAAAGGTATATTTTTAATCTGTCTTGGATGCAGGTTTTAGTCATTTTATCTCACATTAAGTATCCTAATCAGTTTATAGATTATTCAGTGCCTTAATTTCAATAGTCTGTGACCTGGAAATGTCAAAGTACATTAAAGTCAACTAATATATTTTTAAATAACCATTTTTATTTGAAGCAATATTAGTGCGCTCATCTAGAAGCATTAGCAACAGTGCTATGAGTTTCAAAGTATAACGCTGAATTTTTTAGGTAACAATGAAGTACGATTTCTCCTCCAAACTAAACAAAATGGAAATAGGTTGATTAAATCAAAAAGATTTCATTGTCTGGAAGGATTTATAACCCATGTCAAATCTTAACAAATTATTAAACAAATGCTCAGATTAAGATTTTTTCAAAAGGAGGACTGGTGGCAGACCACCCACTAAGACTAACATGGCAGTAGTCCTAGCCTCATTAAGCTGAGATTTTGGCTGAGATTTTTGTATTTAAAAAATATGCAACAGACACTCATATTGCCCTAATCTGCGCCAAGTGTTATCCCTTGTCCTGGGATGATTAACGGGTCTCTTCCTTCTGGGCTCTCACAGTCTGTCTCTGGTTCTGAGTCACAGGGTTTAATGGCCAAGCTGCCACACACGATTCCCATTTTATCTCAATTAAAGTACACTCATTTATTGAAGACACATTGTACCAGGCCCTGAAGAGAATGCAAAAATAAACAAGGCAAGGCCTTCAGACACTTGTCATTGAATTTTGTTTATACTTTTTTTTTTCCTTCTCTTTTCAGACATGGTAGTATCATCACCAGGACAACATCACCACTGCAACGGAAAATCAGTAATTTGGCTTTTGTAGTCTTTGACCACAAACATCTTACAGGTCTGCTCTGTCCCCACTGATCTCCTCCCCTCTCCTTTAAAAAAAGGTTCCTCTCTATCCTGGAGAGTTCCCAGAAGCATGCATTCCTGCATTATCATCTCCCATTATCATCACCCATTTCTTGCTAGCCTGATTCTTAATTCAGCATGAATTCCATGCAGACAATTTTCAAATTATACCTAGTAAATCATCATGTTGATATTGAAAATAATCTATGTTTCCCCATCACATATAGTTCTAATTCCTTAATCTGTCCCTCTCATTCTGTGGCATACTCAGCTTGGATCCTTGATGTGCCAGTACATTCATATGAAGCCCCTCTGCTCCAGCCAACCTGGATGTCTTTCTGTGCCTCAAACATCTCCATTGCTTGCACTAGTCATCCCACTGGCCTGTGCCTTTCAAAATTGGAGAATGGCTATTAGAGGGAGGTGATGAAAGGTCAGCTCTAGTCCAAAGTGATCTTCCTCCCCTCTGATGCATCATTTTGGAAATGTCAGGATTTCTCTAATCTAACCCTACACCAATATGTGGTTCCTTCCATTATTTCCAACAAGTTCTCCCTGATAAACTTGGCATTACTGTATATTTCTTAGTTATTTCTATTTGAATCTTAGTTTTCCCTCTGCTAGATTATAAATCCCAGGACAGGTACCCTGTTTTGCAATTCTTATTCTCCCAGCCAGCCAGTGACTTGCGCGTGAGAAGTGCTCATTAAATAGTTGGGAAAAGAACATAAGTAGGCTTTTCTCTAGGGAAGTTTCCCCAGAGGTCACCTTTTAAATTGTGAGTACTTATGACCTTAGTTGTTGAGGTCCAAAGAGGTCACCTGAGGAAATCACAAAACTCATTGTGAATCCTGGATTACTACCTGCCCTGCTCCTCCTCTTACCTCTCTGCCTTTTTTCTATGGAGCTATAAGGACTAGACCTGGAAATATAAAAAAAACCCTCCCTACTGCCTCTCCCCTCCCCCATAGTGTGTGCCTGTGTTTTTTTTTTTTTTTTCTTTCAGATCTATGGTGGTAGAGGAATATATCATCTATTATTTATCAACCATTATTGCATGGTTTCACTGGAGCAGCTCTCTCTGAAGCTGGTATAACCAAGAACTCAATTTAATTCTCAGTAAGATATTTATTTTTCTATTTTATGTTGCTTTCATGGTATTAATCACAATTTGACTTGGGAATAGATCTGCTTTCAAATTTCTGTATAGCCAAATATATTGATATTTTTTGAGAATTCTATGACATTTGCATGGCATTTCAGTAAGTAAAGATAGACTAACTTGAGCTTTAAGAAATATATTTTGTTCTGTTTTAAAAAGAGGTCTAATAATATTTTATCACCATAAAGAATCTTGAAAGTTGCATAATTCTTATTAGTCCAACAAATAAGCGTTCAACAAGTGTTTGTTTGGTCTTAGTTTTAATGTGCTATTGGAAGTGGAACAAAATTTGGGGACTATAAACACCAAATTGAGTCTCTATCTCAAACTTTCCATTAAAGTTCCAAATATTTTAGCACTTCAAGTGTAATCATTAACATTTCTAATAACTCTTAATACTTAAATTGCATGCTTCCTTTTCCCTTTTTTGCATTATTAAAATACAAAAACATTATACTTAGTATTTTCAAGAAGGTCACATATTTGTTCTGGTATCACTACAACTCCTCAAATCCTTCTAGTGGCATCTAAGTAATGAAAGCATTTTTGCAGTGCATACTAGTTTTCAAGTTGATTAAAATGGTTTATCATTTCTAATTATCATTAGGTACTGATAATGAAAAGTATAATTTGTGACAGTTGTTAGGACCATAAAAAATACTGTTCTCAAAGATGAAATTTTAAAAAGATGACACTTCCAACTAGAAAAATAAATTTAAGTTTTAAACATTTTACTATAACAAAATTCCCTCACGTATTATGGAACTAGTAGAGTTAAAAAAATCTGAAAGAATCATGGAAGTTTGGAGCTGGAGGGAAAGATAAAGTAGAGAAGGCAGGACAGGGAATGTTGGAGTGGGAACAATTTTAAGTAAATGGCCCTTCATTTAAAGAAGAAAACATTGAATGTCTAAAAAGAAAAATGACATGATCAATGTCTCAAAAAATGGTGCGAGGGTGAACCCTAGAACAGTGATTTCATTTTTGCTGATACAGAGAAATAGAGAATACATAAAACAGAAATAATTTAATCTAATGTAAAAGCTGATAGCTCAGTTACCTGACATGATTATTCTTGGTGATTCAAAGTCGTATTTACTTATGAATTTGGTCACTGCTGGACATAAACGGTTCTGGGTCGAGGTGTGCATGGAGGAGAAATAGGGACAAGAATCTCCCGGGTCTGGGTTCCCGCAGAAGGTAAAGCCGCTGCGAGGAGGCCAGCTAAACTCCTGCCATGGCAGTGTTGGCTGCAGGGAAGCAGCACAGGGAGGAGTGGAAAGGCCAAGGGGTTAAACCAGGGGTGGGATGGCAGACAGAGTTCCCTTACTCTTTAGATTTATCCGATCCGTGCGCCGAGTTGATACGATGCACCTCTTTCTTTCTGGTTTGTTTGGAGGTCATGGCAGGGGCTGAGCTCGGAGCTCGGAGCAGGCTCTGCGACCCTGGCTCGGCGTCCGCCGTTGCCAGGAGACGCCGGCGCGCGTCCCGCAGCCGCGCGGTGCAGGTGCCAGCGCGCCTCTAGCGAGGGCGGCTCCACCGCCGAGAGCGGGGGTGCGAGCGCCCGAAAGCTCGGGTCGCCACTTGCGGGTGGAAACCTAGGGGTTGAGTGTCTGGGGAGGAAGGCGCCGCGGGCATGGATTTGACGGTAGGATTGATGGGAAGATCTGATAAATTGGAGTTTTCCTATCAGGTTGACACTGCCAGGTGTTGCCCTTTGGAACCGTAGACATATATCGACTCTCTCTTGGATTTTCAACTCTTTGAAGACGAATACTATGCGAGTCCGTTTTCCCCAGGTCTGCTCTCCGGTGAACAAGTTCCTTTAGTAACAATTAAGGAGACATTATGGACACACTGAATTTACCAATGGCTTGAAAATCGTGGGTTCAGTAATGAATCCACTGGGTGCAGGAGGAATCCCTGCAGGGAAGGCAGGATCTTGACACCCTTAGTCGTTCGAGGTTTGGTAATGATGATGTCTGTGATTAAATAAGTCGGCCCTCTGGGTTGTTGACATGAAAGGATAAATCCAAGTCGTAGAATGGAGTGGCCCTTGAAACACTCACTTGGGAAGGCACTGGAGCCAGATGACAGGAATCCAAGCAAGCCAAGACCCATTAAGCCTCCAGCTTAATGGTCAGCCAATCCTGGTGGTATTTATAGGGTACCTTGCCTTGGGCAAGTTCTTCCTTCTGAGCCTCAGTTACTTACTTGTAAAACAGGGAGATGCTAGTAGGTAAGACAATTCTATTTTGAGGATGAATAAGATATATGTGAAATGTTTGGCACACACCAGAAGCAGAACAAATAGGGGCCCCTAATTTCAGAGATGACAGCTCAGATGCCTTCAAGGAGTAGACGGATAACATGAATGAATGAAGCTGAGAAATGCTTAGACTGGAAAAACTAAAGTTCGTTAAAATAAAACTAAATATTGCTCTGGCCCAACACAACCTCATTTCAGAGAGATTTAACTATGTACAGGCCTGAGGCTGAGAATCTCTATCACTAGTTGGCCTCTTCCATGAGCCTATAAATAATTAAGCGTCTTTAACAAAGACATTCCTTCTGCTCTTGGAACTGCACACTGCTTGGGAGCCCAACTCTACAGGGAAGAAGCAGCTTCCAAAAGCAAATCTTTCAACTGCTCTAACAAATGAGTGCTCAGCCTTCTCCACTCAGCACAGCCTTTGCTTTGTCAGACTGTCCCAATCTTACTATTGCGGGTTACATAGATGATAATCAGAAAGCGAGGTCTTTGTAGTCCTATATGTTAATATTATGATTGAAGAAATGCCCTACAAACAGCTGTGTATGTGAAGACAATGAAGACGTCTTAAGGGCCCTGCCTCATTCACCCCAGAATTGAGATAAAGTAAAGGATCAACTTTCAAAAATATATTACTTGACACTAAATCTTATCAGAGTCATCAAGCATAGCCATAAGCATCTGCAAAGGATACTGGCTAGAAATAGCACAATTTTAAGCAACCAACCCTTGGATGGTTGAGTTTTCTCTTGAGCAAGGGCCATCCCCGAAGTCATAGTTAGTGGTTGCAAGATGCCATGGCCATTAGAGAAGAAAAGTCTTGGAAATCAGATGATCTACAGCCCATGCATATTTTACAGACGAAGAACCCCAGACCAAGAGAAGAGAAATGCCTTGCCAAAAGTTGCTACTTAGTGATAGAATTTGAACAAGAAGTATTAACAGGAGGAGCACCGGTTTAGGCCAAACCTTCCACTACTCCACTCAGAGACTGTCTTCTTTATTAAGCAAGGATAAAAATAAGGGAGTTTATACCAGGATGGAATGAGATAATAAAAATTTGTTTTTAAAGTATAAAGGGCTTATCAATTCCTAGTCCAGTGTTCTGTCTCCTTTATTAAATTATGTTTGCAGCGTGCAGACATGGAATCTCTCTTTTTTCTGATGCCAAACTCCGATCAGATCACAATTCTAAGAGGCAAATGTTCCTCTATAAACTGCAAGATGGTATTTGTACATGCCAGTGCAAAAGGACAATTGGCCCTACATCTATGCTTTTTTGAAACCTATATTCTTATGTGCAGATGGTAATCCCAGTCAATGTAATTTTGAAATGTTAATAATAGCTGTGATTTATTGAGCTCCTGTGACATGCCTGGCTTAGAGAAGGGTGACAGCTCCTTAGAGCACAGGCTTGAGAGACAGACGTGAATTAAAATACTCATTCTTATTTTGAGTTACCCTGGGTAAGTTATTTAAACTCTCTGAATTCCACTTTCTTCATTTGTGAAAAGAAAGGAATAATACTTCCCTCAAATATTGTGCTTGGAACATTATCAGCACCCAGATAATGACACTTAACACGTTTGTTTTCTCACAGGTAAAGAAGTTAAAGGGCAGAGAGGTAAAGGGACTTGTCTGCTCGGGGGCAGGTGGCAGAGCAAGACCAGCCTGCCTCCACAGCTTTGCTGTCTGCACTTCTCCAGACTAACCACCCAGGCTGTAAACTTTCACAGTGACTCCCGAGCACAGCAAGTCCAGATCATTGCCCTACAACTCAGTTCTGGGAACTCCAAGTTCTCTTGCTGTCTGACAGGTCTCAAAGGCTGAGAAACAGGGCTTGTACTTTATTGGAGCTACCCAGAGTGGAGCCTTTCTTAAGCCTGTACTTAACATTTTGAGGAAGAGTTATTTGACTTCAGATATCAGTAACCCCTGCTCCACAGGGAAGTGGTTAGCTGTACTTACTTCCTCAAGCCAGCAGAAACAGAGCGGGCGGGGGCTCTCTCGTACTACTGCCTGGAGATCTGCTGAAAGGGGGAAGTCAGCTTTGGTAACCACTTCTCCACTTGCCATTGGGAGTCCCAGATCCCTGGAACTGAGCCAGAGGTGGGGCAGGGAGAGGGCCAAGGAGAGGGGCAGCATCTCTGTTTCTTAAAGCCGTAGCTCTGGGCAGCTGCAGGAGCTTGGGGCCACAGCCACAGGAAATTATACAGACAGTGCTGCTAGCCACCTCTTTGCAATTAGGTCACAATGCAAGCTGCCTACATTTAACTAATCGAAGAGGAAGTGTAAATTCTACCTGTTCTGCTTACGATTCTGGTTAACTGCCCTTTCAAGTTCTGTCCTTAGTTGTCACTTTTCCTTCGAAATTAATACCCTTCTCCTTTACTTTCCACAGAGCTTTATTTGTTCACTCAAAAAACGTCTTGTAGTATTCAGCCTGATTTTGATCATTACTTCTGCCCTGGCCCTTCTCATTCACTAGCCTGAAGGGCACTCACAGCAGGGCCTGCTCTATGTTTCTTCACCAAATTCAGGTCAAACTTTGCAAACCCTTTCAAGGGCTAATAATTAGAACTCACATTTACGGAGCCCTTACTGTATGCTTGGCACTCTGCTAAACTTTTTTCTGTATTAATTCACTTAACTCCCATAAACACCCTAGGGACATGCTATTATTACAATCTGTCTTTTGTAAATAAGAAAGCAAGCAGAGATTAAACTAAATCAGTAAGTATCAGGAAGGACGGAGGCCCATGCAATCTGGTGCCAGAACCACGTTCTTTGTAACCACATTATTCTGCTTCTGCCTCCCTCAGTGATCACAACCCTAGAAGGTGCTACACTCAGCCCATTTTATAGAGAAGGAATGTGAGCTTTAGAAATCATATCACTTTGCCCAAAGTCCAAAGCACAGAGGGAGTGGAGCCCGGATGTAAATGGGAACTGTCTGGCTTCAGAGTGCATTGCATTTTATTTTATTTTATTTATTGTGGTAAGAACACTTAATACAAGATCTATCCTCCAAATAAATTTTAAGTGCACAATATAGTATTGCTAACAGTAGGCACAGTGTGGTACAGCAAATCCCCAGAGCTTCTTCACCTTGCTGACTGGAACATTCTACCTGCGTACGCTCTTAAGTTCTGCGTGACATTGCCTCCTTCAAACAGAAGGAATACCAGAAAATGTTCACTATGTGCCCTTGAAAACATGATTATAAACTGCAGCCTCAGATTCAGTTTCATCCCCTAGTGTTCAGTCCCTCCAGAGCCCACTAGTTACGAAAAATTTGGATCTGCAGGTGTGAAAGCAGTTGACCCTGCCAGGGAAAGCCTCGTCCTACTGAGCAAACTTTAACTTATAGTTTTAATTGTCTTTGAAAGGAAATCCCGAGTAGAGAGTCTTAAAAAGTGAGAGAATAAGGAAATGATATTTTCATGATACTAGCTGAAAAATAATTTCCATTTTGATAAGCTGTTTAAATAAGAAGCAATAGTTTTCCTGGCTGTAATAAAACACTTCATCAGGATGCAGACTGACTGGCATTCGTATAATGCTGCCATCACCTTGTGCTGGATGTGGTGGTACTGATGCTGGACAGAGGCACTCCCTCCCCTGCCAGAGAAAGCTCCCTCACTCAGCCCAAGGTTATGCCTTCTCCCTGAGGTCTTCCTGCCTCTCAGTACTGTGTGCAAGGGAAGGGATATAATTGGGACAACTCTGAAAGGTCATTCTCTTTTTTGAGCTCTCTCAATATTGGCGGAGACCTCTGTTACAGCAGCCTTGCAGTTTCTCCTGCTGCCCAATCCTGCTTCCTTTACACTCTTAGAGATGCTACTGAGAATCCTCACTAATAAACACCGTGTATGTAAATCTCAGAGCGTGAGAGTCTGCTTCCTGGGAACTAGCCTAGAACAGTTGATAGCAGGTATGACTCTTGGAAGCAGACTCTAAAATGAGATTTGGGAAGTCTTCTGCTTCTAAACAAGAAGAAGTAATGGAGTGAATTTACCTTCTCACATGCAACAGTTAACACACTGAATAAAATATATAAAGACATTGGCCTTCAGGCAGTGAAAATCAGTAATCCCATAGACAAAAAATAAAACATGTGGGCTTTTCAGAAATAAACCCACACACTCATGGGCAAAGGAAGAAAGATCATACAATGGAGAAAAGACAGTCTCTTCAATAAGTCTTGCTGGAAAAATTGGACAGCTACATGTAAAAGAATGAAATTAGAACATTCTTTAACATCATGTACAAAAATAAACTTAAAATGGATTAAACACCTAAATTTAAAGCTGGAAACCATGAAATTCTTAGAGGAAAACATAGGTAGAACACTCTTTGACATAAATCATAGCAATATTTTATTTGGATCTACATCCTAAAGCAAAGCAAGTAAAAGTAAAAATAAATGAATGGGACCTAATTAAACTTAAAAGTTTTGCACAGCATAAACTAAATTCTTCACTGCTCCCATCTAACAAAACTTAAAAGCAGGACCTGAAATGATCAAACTGTTTTCCAAGCAGGTTAACAGTTTTCCCAAACAAATCTTAAGAATATTTGTGGGAGTTCAAAAATAACTAGTACCCAACAGGTAAAATTCAAAAAGACTGGTATCCAATAAAAATTACCAAGCATAAAAAGAAACAGAAAAAAATATTCCATTAAAAGGAGAGAAAAATCAACCAATTGAAAATGACTCAGGAAAAAAACATGGATGATAGAATTAGCAGGCAGGACGTTAAAAGAGCCGTTATCACTTTACGACATATGTTCAAGAAGCTAGAAGAAAGATTAAATATGTTAAATTCATCTTAAGAACACCTAAAAATGCAAATATGCCTATGTTGAAAAAATACACTGGGTGGGCTGCATGCATTGCAGAAGAACAGATTCGTTAATTTGAAGACATAGGAACAGAAATAATCCAAAGTGAAACACAGTGTGGGGGTGGGGGGTGGTGAACAGAACATCAGGTTGCTGTGGAAGTTTACAGGGACCGATACATGTGCAGCTGGAGTCCCTGAATAAATGGGCAAGGAGGGCAGGTTGGGAGAAGAGGATCCAGAAAAAAATTAGATGGGAAAATAATTATTGAAATTTTTTCAAACTTTGTAAAGCTATAAATCCCAGAATCTCAATGAACCCTAACTAAGCCCAAGAAACATGAAAACATCTACACCCGGGGACATCAAAGTCAAATTGATTAAAATCACAGTTAAAAGGAAGATCTTAAAATGAGACTTCAGGACTGACCAACAGGGAATGAGGAGCCCATCACTGGAGAGAGCTGGAGCACTGACAGTCCTGACACGGGATTTCAGTGCAGCTGTTCAGCACCAAACTGCAGAAACTAGGACAGAGTGTTAGATGAGGAGAATGCACTGGCAGGTGTATTGGGCCTATGAGAGGTTTAGGAAAACAGTAATTATAAAGACTAAGAACCTGGATAACTATTGCCACCTTAAAAATATCAAATATAGTTATAATAACTGATTTAATGACTTTATTAAATGTATCATCTATGGATGTCATAGCTAGGCAGTTTCAGTTGATGCAATTTTGTTTTTCCTCCTAATGGAATGTATTGTTTCCTTTTATTTGCTATATTTTTTATTAGGACAAGACATTGTGAATTTTACTTTGCTGGGTGCGGGCATCAGATCCTATGAATAATAATGATTTGTCTCTTTGGTAACTTTAACTTAGTTGTGTTTGTCTGGAGGTTTAGCTTACCTGAAGATTTCATTTTATGCATCGGGTATTTCCAAATAGATGAATAAGATTTGGTTCCTGCCTGTGAAGAACTCATAATCTTGTGAAGCAAACAAAAACTAGAACCCATACTTACAAGACAATGCAATGAATTCTATAGAAAAGATATGAAGCCCAAATAAGGATATCCAAGGGATGTCCTCAGCATGCTTGATTGGAAACAAGTATCTAGCCGAGGTCTAGGACATGTGGGCTCTGGTACAGGACAGATACATGGTGATGGGGGTAGAATGACAATTCATATCTGCATCATGGAAGAGCCGTGGGTAAAGCAAGAAGTTCTGGCTTGTGAGAGATGGCACACTGAGAGGACTAAGAAGAGTGAAAGATTAGGATGAACATCCCCATTTTCTCACTTGTGCAAAGAAATACCACCAAATTAATGTAAAATGTAAAATATTCTGTACAGACGACTGGATTAAGAAGACGTTACATTTTACACACACACACACACACACACACACACACACACACACACACGAATATTACTCAGCCATGAAAAAGAATGAAATTCTGCCATTTGCAGCGAAGTTGGACCTAGGGAATATTATGTTTAGTGAGGTAAGTTAGAGAAAGACAAAAACTGTATGATATCACTTACATGTGGAATCTAAAAAATAATATGAATGAATGTACTTGAAAAAAAAAACAGACTCACAGATATAGAAAACAAACTTTTGATTACCAAAGGGGCGGGGGGGGGAGACAAATTAGGGGTATTTCATACACACTACCAGGTATGAAATAGATAAATGACAAGTATATACTGTATAGCACAGAGAATTATAGCCATTATCTTGTAATAATGTATAATGGAGTGTAACCTGCAAAAATCCTGAATCGCTATGCTGTACACCTGAAACTAAGGTAATATGATAAATTAACCATACTTTAATAAAAAATAAAAATAAAATATTCTGTAAGGACAGCATAACATAAGTTTATGCACAGGGAGAGTTAGGCTTCAACCTAGCTCCCTCACCTACTAGAAGGATGATGTTTGGCAAGCTATTTAGACTCTCTGAAGTCATTTTACTCATCTAAACATTAGTTATAAACTGATTATTATGAATATCAGTTGAGATGCAAATGTTAAGCAAAAACAAAGAGAAACAAAACCATGCATAGTCATTTTCTTACGGAGCATTATTATTTGTTTATATGAGAGTTCTGAAATGACTTGGCAAAAACTGCAGTTGCAAAGAAGAGACTAACAAAATTTTGTGTTACAACGATCTACAGGGTTTCAAATAATTTAAAAACCTTTTTGCAGGGTAAGAATATAATTTTGTGCAATAATTAAGTATAATATTTAGACACGAGAATTAAAAAAAACAGTAAGGCTTTGTGATTCTAATAAGCTATATTATTCTCCCCCCAAATCCTTCATTTATATACCTGGTTAAGATAGTTAGAAGCCACTCTCTCTTTGGACTTAATTGCTAGGAATTCTATACATCTGTGAAGCTTGTTGAATTTTCCATACATTTATACCTCACATATATCTTATGCATGCTCTTTATACAAGAAAAGTTAGCACAGATAAATATATTCCCATGTTTAAAATGCAGACCTTAAAGTTTATGAGAAGTGTGATGCAGGAGGAATGTTCAAATGGTCTTTTATTTAAATGTATTGATTTTGGAATTATGAAAGTGTAAAAACAAGTTTAAAAAAATCTCTAATCCTATCTTCCAGAAGTAACCACTGATAATTATTTTATTGATGTATAGTCAGCCCACTGATAATTACTGATGTATAAAGCCTTCTCATCATTTACACAACAATTTTATAAAATTGAGGTTATGTGATTGGCTTTTTTCACTTAGCTATGCTACAAATACTTCCCATGTCATTTAATGACTTCTATATAATGATTTTTAATAGCTGTGTAGTAAAGCTATCATAAGAATACAGGTAAACATTGTCCTACTGTTAACTTCTAGGTTATTTCCTATATTTATTCATGTGACTCACAGGCTGATGAATACAGTAGAGTATAGATTAAGAGGAATGAGAAACTGGAGACTTGGATTCTGAGGCCAGCTCTGAGTGGTTTTTGGATAAGTCACTTCATCTCCCTGAGTTCCAGTTTCCTCACTTAGAAAATTGTCAGGCTGAACTAGAAGAAATTCCAGATCCTCTTTGGTGTTAACACAAGTAACAGCACTTTCAGGATTAAAAAACGCTTTGGTGGGGAAGGTCTTGAGTGTTTGTGTAGAGTGCTGTACTGGAGAACTAGAAGGTAGCGTAAGGTCTACGTTCTGTGCGTTGTTTGAAGAACTAAAACAGCAAGAAGTGTGTGGTGCGCTGGGAAAAGTGGGAAAGCGTCAAAACACCTCTGATTCCACCAGCCCTCTCCTCTCCTCTGAGAGCTAAGAAGGACTGACATCCAACCTTGCCATCCCTCTAGACTCGGAGCAATTACTAGTCAGTCAGAGGATGATTCTTACAAGTCTGATTGGGCATTTTACATTGCTTGTATTTGTGCATATTCTAAGCTTCAAAAACAAGTTTTTAAAAAAACATAGTTTTAAATGCACATTAATTTAAAGATAACTCATTTAAAATAAGTTTACCTTATCAAGGAGTCATTTTTTTTTAATGGAGTTAAGACTGGAAGGGGAAGAAGAACCCTGGATAACAGAAGGTTTGTTTAATAGATTTACTGCTTCTTTCATTTAACAAATATTTATTGAACATCTATGTTCCAGTCCCAGTTCCAGGGGATGGAGAGATATACGGAGGTCACAAAACAGACAAAACCCTGGACCTCATGAATTTATATTCTAGGAAAGGGGGACAGACAAAAAGCATACACAAAATATACTGTGTTGTTCCAGTATGTCCGATGGAACTAACTACTAAGCAGACAAAAATGAAGAGGGTAAAGGAAATAAGGAATGTGGGAACCAGGGAGGAAGTTGCTATTTTATATCGAGGGCACAGGAATGGCCACTCTGATAATGTGACATTTGAGGAGAGACCTGAAGCATGTAAAACATCAAGACCTACAGACCTCTGCGGGAAAGAGTATTCTAGGCAAGGTCAATCAATAGCAAGTGATTTTTTGAGGCGAGAGGGTATGTAATATGTTCCCTGCCACTGTGACTAGAACAAAAAGAAGAAGAAGAAAGTAGTAAAAGATGAAGTCAGAGAGGCAGCAGGGTGACAGATCTTATAGGTCCCTCTCAGGAACATGGCATTTAGAGTTAGATGGAAGCAATTAGAGGACTTGGGAAATCAATCAAACCAAGAGCTGGTTTTTTGAAAGAGTAAATGAAATCGACAAACCTTTGGCCATACTCACCGAGAAGAAATGAGAGGGGACACAAATAAACAAAAAAGGAAATGAAAATGGAGAACTTATGACCAACAACACAGAAATACAAAAACACATAAGAGAATACTATGAAAAATTATAGGGCAACAAATTGGACTACCTAGAAGAAATGGACAAGTTTCTAGAAACATAGAGGCTACCAAAACTCTATCAAGAAGATCATTTGAACAGACCAATCACTAGAAGCGAAATAGAATCCGTAATATAAAAAATCTCCCTGCAGGCAAAAGTCCAGGGCTGGATGACATCACTGGGGAATTCTACCAAACATACAAAGAAGGACTTATACCAATCCTTCTCAAACTCTTTCAAAAGACTGAAGAAAAGGAACACTCCCAAACTTATTCTATGAAGCCACCATCACCCTGATACCAAAACCAAAGACATTACCAAAAAAGAAAATTCCAGGCCAATATCTTCAGTGAACATAGATGCAAATATTCTCAACAAAAATTTAGCAAATCAAATCCAGCAGCACATAGAAAAGATTATACACTACGATCAAGTTGGATTTATCCCAGGGACACAGGGATGGTTCAACATAGTCAACTAAATCAATGTGACACACTACATCAACAAAAGAAAGGAAGAAATCACACTATCATCTCAATAGACACAGAAAAAGCATTTGGTAAAATTCAACAGCCATTTATGACAAAAACTCTTACCAAAGTGGGTATAGAGTGAACATATCTCAACATAATAAAAGCTATTGATGACAAACTCACAGCCAACATAATACTCAATGGTTAAAAACTGAAAGCCTGCCCACTAAAATCTGGAACAAGACAAGGATGCCCACTCTCACCATTTTATTCAACATAGTATTAGAGGACTTGGAACAGAGAAGTGACACGATCTGGGTTAGGCCTTAGAATGATCTTCTGGAGTGCTTTATTGAAAATACACATGGGTGGGTATTGAGGAATGAGTAGGGCAGAAGGCAGGGAACAATAGTTAAAATGCTACTGCAGTAGTTCAGAGAAACGCAGTATTAACTTCCCTAGGGCAAAAGTGCAGGAGGGTGAGAATTGGTCTGATAGTTGGTGCATCTGAAGGGATAACCAAAAGGACATGCTGATAGATTGGATATGGGGTATAAGATATAAGAAGAATCAAGGATGACAGCAAGAATTTCGGCCTGAGCAACTGGAAGAATGGAACTGCCGCCATCCACTGAAGTGAGAGACTTTGAGAGCAGAAAGTTCAGGGAGAAAATTAGGAGCTCAGGTTTGAACATGTTCTGTTTGAGGTGCCTATTAGAAATGCAAGCAGAGAGTTCACAGGCATTTGGATATATGAGTCTGGAGTGCAGGGGACAAGTCTGGGCTAGATATAGAAATCTAGGGCTCATCACAAGATGAATTCCATAAATAACTTTGCCCATTCCATAAATGTATATTTTAATATTACAAGAATGTATGGAAAAAAACTCAGGTCAGAAAACGATTAATAAGGATTATGCTTGAGTCTTCTGGCAAGTCATCATCTCAGAAATTATTTTTAAATCAATCTATGCTGCTTAAGCGAAATTCTACTTTAGAACAATGTCTTTTATTGCTCTAGATGATTACTCTGGCTTACAAAAAAAAACGTCGCTCTAATGTTCCCCCTCCTCACAGAGCAACTGTTGACTTAAGTGTAACTTGTATCAGAAAGAAGTGGGATTTCACAAGCAACTATTGTATTTGAGAGCTGGAATGCCCTTAATGACCTCATTTAATCTAGGAATTCCTTTGACAGAGAGAGGAAAAAAAAAAACAAACCAGAAGTTCAAATGGTGAAGTGAATTCCCGAAGTCATTCAGCCAGTACATTTATTAATTATTTACTTATTAGCATGATAAATTAAGTCGGGCGATAGTCTAAGTGATGGAGCTAAAAGCAGCCAACAATAAAAAATACTCTGTCACATGGAATTCATAGTCCCTTTGGGGAAGCTGGAAAACAAACAAATGTGCACGAGTACTATATGACATGGAGTTGATAAAGGCCAGGAAGCAAAGTAGATCAGGGTAAGGATAGGGTGATAAGTAATTTATTGTTCAAATTGGGAAACTTTTTAGAATGAAAGGACTTGAAAACTAGATGGGGAGCCAGGTCAGCAGGCATTGAGCTGGAGCATCCTGCTTGAACAAATGAAAACGTAAGGTCACCCAGATATTTTGGATGGGGTGGTGCTGAGGGGGTGAGTCAGCTTTATTTCATATAAGGTGGTCAGGAGTAAGGTGATGTGGTGCCATCTGAGGAGAGACCTGAAGACAGTGAAGGAGAAAGCCATGCACATACTGGGGGTAGGATGTGGCAGGCCAAGGAAATGACAATGAAGCCTCTGAGGAGGGAGGCATTTGGAGAAACAGCAAGGACCTCTGTGGTTGGAAGAGAGTAGGAATAAACGGAATAATGGAAGGAGATGAGGTAGGAATTCCTAAGCTATTAAAATGACGTTGGTATTTATTATGCTTATAGAAGAGGCACTTTATTGGTTATGAAATGAGGAATGACATCTGATTTTATTTTTAATAATAATAATTTAGCTGCCCTATTGATGATAGATTGGGGTGAGGGTGGGAGAATAAAAACAATGCCATTTACAGTGCCAGCAAGAAAAATTCTTCATAATAAATTTAACAAAACTGTACAAGGTTTCTACCTGAAAATCTTATTGCTAAAATTAAGGGAGACCTAAATAAGTGGATTCATCATATTCATAGATTAGAAGATTTGTAAAATATCAATTTCTTCCAAATTCTATAGATTCAACATATTTCCAACCAACATTCAAGCAGGCTATTTTTTGGTATAAGTTGAAGGTCTGATACTATTTATAATGACATGCAAATGACCTAGAATAATTTTTTTAAATATTTAAATGGAACAAATTTGCAAGATTTGTATTAAGAATTGCTATAAAGCTATAATAATTATTGATACGGAAGACAATAGATGAATCAAAATAGGAAGTCCAGAAATAGATACCTACATAATGAAAAGTAGTAAATTTATCTTTAATAAAGACACCAATGAAACAGAGATTGTATGTGGTTTTCATATGGTACTAATGGGCTGTCTATATAAAAAAAAAAAAAAGAAAAGAAAAAAGAAAAACTTGACCAATACCTCACTCCAGATATAAAAATTAACTCAAGATTGGATGTAGATCTAAACATAAAAATTCAACCTAAAAGACTCCTTAAAGAAAATATTGAAGTACATCTTTGCAACCTTGGAGTGTTTGATGATTTCTTCCAACACAGAAATCACGGTCCATAATAAAAAGTTTAACAAAGTGAACTTCATTAAAATTAAAAAGTTCTTTTCAAAATAGTCATTGCTAAGAAAATTAAAAAGGCAAGCCTTAATGGGATAAAAGCATTGCAATATATTTATATAACAAAGGATTTGTATTTAGAATATATGGAGATTTTCTAAAGTTCAACAATAAAAAGACAACAAACCAATAAAAATCAGTACAAAACTTGGACAATCACAAAATAAGGAATGTTAATGGCCAATAAGCACAGTCAGTAGGGTAGTGTAAACTGGAACCCAATGAGATACAATGAGTATATACAGATCTGGTACCATGCTGAAATGAAAAACTAAAACTAGTAACTGTGCACTGGATTTTTCTATGTCAACCTGCTTAAACTGAGAACTGTATTTCCCAGGATTTCTTTGTGTGTTTTAGATTTGGCCAAAAGAGAAACTTCTGCACAATTTAAAGCATATAAATAAAGCAATATCCATTGTTCTAAAAAGTTTGTCAGTGTCAGACTTAGTGCCAGACAGGTGCAGATATATTCACTGAGTCACGGCCTGATCTCATTTTACAAGACTGTTCAACTCATCTTTCAGGGTGATCAACAGCAGCCCCAGTTCTGTCATCAGATGCTCGGCTCTGGACCCACAAAAATGGTTGCTACACAAAGGCAATGAATTCCCCTGCAACTCACCATGAACTTCCTCTTCTTGGTGCTCCTGCAATGGCTGGATGTGTTTGGTTTCTCAAATTTCCCCTGCAAGCTCCAACCTGCACCAGTATTTTAGGTAGACTCACTAGTGATCCCTTTTCTGATCCTCCAGCAACCCTTCCATTTACCCTCATCTACTTTCAGTTTCATGGAAGGTCTAATTCCTATAGTGAATCCCTTATTCCACTAATGCTCATGCTAGCTCTGCTTCCCTGACGACCCCTTGATGACTATAGTTCTTGGCACCTCAGCAGCATGTGGATCTGATTTAGATAACTAGATCCTCAACTCTGAGACTGAGGCCATCACTGACCTGAAACTCTGGGGAGTTCTAGGATGTGAAGTTCTAGTGAAGAGTCTGTAAATGGTTTGTGATCAAAGAGAAGCCTATGGTAGTTTGCTGAAATACTTTCTATCCCTGCAGTGATAGCCCTTTCCGATGTGATTTTTCAGTTTGTCCTATTAAATGTGGCATCTATTTCCTCATTCTTTAAATACGTTCTTGGCCACATGACTTTCTTTGGCTACTAGGACATTAACAAACATGAACCAAGCAGAGATTTGGAAAGTGGAAGAGGAATGGAGCTTGCCTTCTCTTGCTGATTTTATAACCAGCTGCCATGTGGATGAGTCTTGACCAATCTCTGTCACACACAAGGACAAGTCATGACTGTCATCCCAGGTGACGATGGAATCATCATCAAATATACAAGTGAGGTTACCCTAGGCCATTGTGTTCCAGTGAGCTGGCTCACACTGGTGTTTTACGGCACTAAGTTATGCAGAGATCTGAATGAAGCAAAAACTAACCAATACAAATATTAGTTGCTGAGAGGATGCCAAGCGACTCCGACTCTTTGTCACTGATGATGGAAAATGACTTTAGGAAACTGGCAGTTTCTTATGAAGTTAAACACATACACTTACCTTAATATTCAGAAATTCTAGTCTTAGATGTTCACCTAAGAGAAATGAAAACACATAGTCACATAAAGATTTGTACAAGAAAGTTTACATCAGCTTTATTCCTGATAGCAAAACTTACAAATAACCTAAATGTTCATCAACAAGACAATAAATGAAATGTGATATATTCAGTAATCCCATTCAGGCACAAAAAGGAATGAATGACAGAAACATACATGGATAAATCATTAAACACATTAGGCTAGGCAATGAAGCATGCTACAAGAGTATTTACAATGTAATTTCATATATATGAAGTTCCCGGAAAAACATACAAGGAAAGAGAGGTGAAGGAGTAATGTTGTATGCAAGGTGTGATTAGAATGACAAACCATGGAATCTAATCTGGGCATGGAGAGAAACTGAGGACATGAGGAGCTGATGAACAGTTACTTGGATCTACAAAGTATAGATCCTGGATAGGTTGAAATGAGATAGAAAGAAAGGAGGTTATGTTAGAAGTTTGAATGTGTGGATTTATCATCTTAGTTTTTATTTTCTCTATATAGGATTATTTTTTCTCTTCTCTCTCCAATATTTTTGTCGTGGTTTATGTTCCAGTTAAATATCAATTAACTTCAGAGACCTTTATAAACAAAGCATTCAGAGACAGCACAATCTAAAAAATGAACAGTTTTGGATCTCAGAAAAACATATTAAAATAGTTAGCAGAATTGAAAGAAAAAATACACAATTACTGGAAGCAAAATTTCAAGAACAACTATAAAATGGTTTTAACTTAAAAAAAGTCTTCTACTCTTTACATATGCTTATCATATAGGATCACTTGATTTTAAAGATCAGTCCTTTCAAATAAACTGGGCAAGATAGTTAGCATTCTTTTATTTTTTCCTACTGAGTCAGATATTGAGGGGAGAGAGCATTGGTAACTTGTTCAAAATTAGGTATTTCCTCAAGACATTCCCAGAAGACAGGTTGAACTCCAAGAGCACTGTGTTTCTCAGTAGACTATATGTATTGAAAAATGTGTGTTGTCAATCCACAAAAGCATATGTTCACATTTAGCTTAACTCCGGCATCTGAGGTAAAATCCAACAAGATAAAAGGGAATCACCAGTGTACTTTTTTTATAAAGTATCTTTTTTTTTGAGGGGGGAAGGATTAGGTTTATTTATTTATTTTTTGATGGAGGTGCTGGGGATTGAACCCAGGAACCTCCTGCATGCTAGGCATGTACTCTACCGCTAGAGGTAAACCCTCCCCTCATTCAGTGCACTTTTATTCCACTAATTCATTCTTACCAATTATTGACAAAAGACTCAGAAACCAAATTCAAAAGTTAACTCAAGAAGCAGGACGGTATAGCTCAGTGGTAAAGTGCAGTGCTTACCATTCATGAGGTCCTGGGTTTAATCCCCAGAACCTCCATTAAAAAAATAATAATAAATAAACCAAATTAACTCTCTCCCCCTAGAAAAAGTTAACTCAGCATATAGGAATTTCTTTTCCTAGCTTACTGAATCTAAATTTTTCTTTTAGGGCAACTGGTTTTATTGTCTTTTGTAGTGATTTTCTTCTGTTTTGTTTTAATCTATTTTTAAAACATATCAATGACAACATAACAGGCTATGTGAAAATTATGTAACTTAACATTCTTCTGTTTTTCATCTTATTCAAAACAAACGAAAAATTTTGCTGAGGTAAAGTTCTAAGTAAAAGCCTTGTCTCCATGTTTGAAGTTTAAAGAAGAGATAGCATGTTCAACGTGTTAAATTGAGGTACTTACAGATTTTTCACATACTTTTTGTCTAGAGCCAGGTGGAATACAAATTTAATTTTAGAAAAGGGATCAATCAGGTCTGAAGGCAGTCTTTTGAATTGCTAAAACTCCCTGGGGAAGTTCTGAGGAGGGGTTGCAGACATAAATGTTGATGTAGGTCAAATTTACTAATTTTCTGTTCACTCTGCTATCTGTAACACCTAAATTTTAACACAACTTAATACAGATCGTTATGCAAGATAATTGTTTTGACTACCTGTTGCTACATAACAAACCAGCCAAAATTCAATAGCTTAATTCAACCATTTTTTTACTCCTTACAGTTCTGAGTGTTAACTGGGACGCCGGGGTACTTCTAGTCCAGCAGTGTCACTGTGGGGCCACAGTTACTGGGTGATGCTATTAGGCTTTGGGCTTGAACATCTAAAGATGACTCACCCACATGGCTGTCAGTTGATGCTAGCTGAAGTCTGGGAACCCTGCTGGGCATGCTGGCCACAGCATCTCACATGTGCTCTCATGTGGCTTGGGTTTTTCACAGGATGGCAGCTGGGTTCTAGAAGGCAGAGTTTTAGGTGTGAGTGTTCCCAGAGGACAGAAGCAAAAGCTCCCCTTTAGTCCTCTAAAAGGCTAAGCCTAGAACTGGTCCAGTGTCACTTCCACCATAATCTATTGCTTAAGCCATCAAAGGGCTGGAATAGATTCAGGATGAGGAAAGATAAACTCCACTTCTCAAAGAACAGAGTTAAAAACGAAGAAACCATAGCCATCTTTAATCCACCAAACCTCTTGTCAATAAATAAAGCTATGGATTACATAAAAGGTGTTTTGAGGAAAAACATTTCTTATGTCTTCCACTTCTTCAATCTTTATCTCAAAAATATGACAGTTATATGACAAATAATGTCATAATTATAATCAACCTATATTCCACATTCTATGTTTTTTTTAAAAAATTCGGGACTATTCACTTCTTTCTGTAGGGTACAACTTTAAAGTCACAACTTTGGCAACCATATTTGTTCCTTTGTACAGCTCCCCCTACCCTCATTTACTTATGTGAAAGTAACATCAGAACTGCCAGACTTTCTTTCAGATCATAAAGCACGATCTCTCCATCACTAGGTCACGCTTCCCTTCTCCAACCATCAGCTACATCCCACATAGAGCATTAAATGTGAACCTGGATGACCTCCTTCATTATTTATTCCCGATTTCTAGCTTCTGCATGGTAAAATTATAACTGAGTGGGAAGCAATTTCTGTTCAGTTCAAGAATCTGTTGAAGTCATTCAAGTAACTTGCCCATAGCAACAGAAAGAAGCTACGATGTAGCTTCATACTGAGCTCTGCAAATTGCACTAATATAATTTTGTTCTCTTTTTTAATAAAGATGAGCAGTTCAAGTGTGAGAGCAGGTATGTTCTCACTTGAGCAAACTCAACTTACAAAATTATAAATTACAAATCTAACTAAAGACTTACCTCTTACTCAGAAATTCAATTTTAAAATGTCCATCAAGCTGTTCATTGTGTTTAGTGTAGAAGAACTTAGAACTTAGAACTGAATTTTAGGATCAGTTTATCCTTTTCAGGAAAAAAAAAAAGGCAATTGGGCATTTCACAGGGATGGCATTTAATCTGTAGATCGTTTGTGGGGACTACTGTCATTTTACTAATATTAAGTCTTTCAATCCATGATCACAGGATGTCTTTCTATTTATTTAGATCTTCTTTCACTTTTTAAAATAATGCTTTGTGGGTTTTAGTGTACAAATCTTATACTTCCTTGGTTAAATTTATCCCTAAGTATTTTATCCTTTTTGATGGTATTGTTAATGGAACTGATGTTAATTTCATTTTCGGATTGCTCATTGCCACTGCATAGCAATGTATCACTAATTTTTGTATATTGTACATTGATCTTGTATACTGCCACTTTACTGAGCAAGTTTATTAAAAACTAAAACCTACTAGTTTTTTAAATGAATTCTTAAGGGTTTTCTATATGTAATATCATATTTTCTACAAATAGAGATAATTTTACTTTTTCCTTTCCAATCCAAATTACTTTTTTTAACTTTTTTATTGATTTATAATCATTTTACAATGTTGTGTCAAATTCCAGTGTTCAGCACAATTTTTCAGTCATTCATGGACATATACACACTCATTGTCACATTTTTTTCTCTGTGATTTATCATAACACTTTGTGTATATTTCCCTGTGCTATACAGTGTAATCTTGTTTATCTATTCTACAATTTTGAAATCCCAGTCTATCCCTTCCCACCCTCTACCTCCCTAGTAACCACAAGTCTGTATTCTCTGTCCATGAGTCTATTTCTGTCCTGTATTTATGCTTTGTTTTTGTTTGTTTGTTTGTTTTTGTTTTTGTTTTTTAGATTCCACATATGAGCGATCCCATATGGTATTTTTCTTTCTCTTTCTGGCTTACTTCACTTAGAATGACATTCTCTATTAGCATCCATGTTGCTGCAAATGGCATTATGTTGTCGGTTTTTATGGCTGAGTAGTATTCCATCATATAAATATACCACATCCAAATGACTTTTAATTCTTTTTCTGGACGAACTTCCCTGGCTAGAACCTCCAGAACAAAGGTGAATGAAGTGGCAAAAGCAGACCTACTTGTCTTGTTTTTGAAAGCATTTAGTTTTTCATCATTAATCCTAATGTTGGTTGTGGGTTTTCAATAGTTGGCCTTCATTAGGTTGAGAAAATTCCCTTCTATTCCTAGTTTGTTGTGTGTTTTTATCAAGAAATAGTATTGGGTTCTGTCATGTGCTTTTCTGCATATATTGAAATGACCTTGTGTTTTTTCCTTTATTCTATTAATACGATGTTACATTGATTACTTTTGTAGGTTGGGCCAATCCTGCATTCCTGAAAAAAACCTCACTTGTTATGGTATGTATTTTTTTTTTAATGCTGCTGGATTTAGTTTGATAGTTTTTTGGGATTTGGGGGATTTTTTTTCTGAGGATTTTTGCATTTATACTCACAAGGGATATTGGTCTGTAGTCTTCATTTCTTGTGTTGCTTTTTTCTGCCTTTGGCATTGGGGTAATTCTAGCCTCATAGAATGAATTAAGAAGTGCTCCTTCTTTCTCTGTTTTTTTTTTTTTTTGAAAGAGTTAGTGAAAGATTGACATTAATTCTTCTTTAAATATTTGGTAGAATTTATCAATAAAGCGCCCCGGTCCCACACTTCTCATTTTTGGAATGTATTTAATTAGTAACTCCATCTCTTTACTTGTTATAAGTCTACTCAGATATTGTATTTCTCCTTAGATTTAGAACATTGCCAACTTAATTTCAATAATATATAAAAACATTGCTCCTATATGTCTCTGTTCCCCAGCTTCATACTGTTGTAGAAACCACATCTTTATACACTGTGTGCCCTTTATCACATTTATAATTTTGATTTATGCAGTTGTTTGTTAAGTCAGATAGAAAAAAATGAATTACAAATAATACATTTATACTGTCTTTCATATTTACCTTGGTAGTTAATTATCTTTATTAGTGTTCTTTATTTCTTCATGTGGGTTTGAATTACTACGTAATCTCTTTTTATTTCGGCCTGAATGACTCCAGCAAACAAATGACTTTAGCATGTGTTGTAGGATAGGTCTGCTAATGACAAACTCTCATAGTTTTTGTTTATCTGAGAATGTGTTAATTTCACCTTCATTTTTGAAGAATAATTTTGTCAGAGATAGAATTCTTACTTGAAAGAAGGTTTTTTTTTTTTTCTTATTTCAGTACTTTCAGTATGTCATCACACTGCCTTCTGGTCTCTATAGTTTCTAATAAGAAACCACTGTTTATCTTATTTGAGCATCCCTTGCATTCGATGTTATCACCTCTTTCTTGCTGCTTTCAAAATTCTCTCTTTGTTTTCGGCTTTGGATAGTTTGATTATAATATGTCTAGGTATGGATCTCTTTGAGTTTATTCTACTGAGAGTTCATTGAGCTGTGTAAATTAATGTTTGTCATCAAATTTGGGGAGTTTGGACCATTATTTCTTCTAATATTCTTTCTGCCCTTTCCTCTCATCTCCTTCTGGGACTCCCCTTATGACTATGCCAGTACATTTTCTGGTGTTCCAAGGTCTCTGAAATCCTGTTCATTTTTCTCCATTCTTTTTTTCTTTCTTTACCTTGGACTTAGAAATTTTAATTGTCAAATTCACTGATTCTTTCTTCTGCTTTTTCAATCTGCTATTGAGTCCTCCAAATGAATTTTTCATAACAATTATTGTACTTTTCAACTCCAGAATGTCTCTTTGGTTCCTTTTTATAACTTCTACTCTTTATTTATATTCTATATTTCATGTGCCATTAGTCTCATCCTTTCTTTTATTTATTTATCTACTTGTTTAAGATTTGTTTTAGCTCCCTGAACATGTGTAAAATAACTAATTTAGAATCTTTGTCTAGACAGTCTGACATCTAAGTTTTCTCAGAGGCACTTTTTTTTTTTGCATGCACTGTAATTTTTTGTTGTTGTTGAAAACTGGACACTTTGAATATCACAATGGAAAAATTCCAGAAAGCAACTTCTCTCCCTCCCAGTTCCCCCACTTAGATTTGCTGATGTTACTGATTATTGTAGCTGTTGTTTGATTAATGAGTTTTTAGAACTAATTTTGGGAAGTATGTATCCTTAGTCATGTGTGGCCACTGAAAAATCTATTCTGTTAGGTTAGAGGTCAGCTAATGGCTGAACAGAGATTTCCTTAAATTCCTGGAGCCACAAAATCACCCAGTCTTTGCCAAGAGGCATGTCTTCAATGTGGAACCATAGAAATTTACAATCTACTTTAGCCTTTATCTTCTGCTTCCCCAGGGCCTTAAGAGCCAGCGTTGAGGGCTTAGGGCCTTTACAGGTCTCTCTGAACACAATCCTGGGAATACGTGTGGCCTTGTAGATTCCTAGAAATTGTTCAGAGCTTTGCAGAATTTTTAATGGACACTTCATTTCTCAGGCTTCCCTCCCAAGCCTTTTGAAATGACCATCATTTGACTCACTGTTATCCACAGCCTCAGGGAACAGGGTCTTAAATGTTTGCTTGCTAATGTTTTAGACAAAAGCCCCCAAGTAAGCAGCATTAGCACTAAGCTAGTTTGGAGTCAGGTGAAATAATGACTAGTCTTTTGAGTTGGTCTTCCAGGGAACCATTATACAGGTATCCCCTGTATACCCTTTACAGGGTGTAACAGGCTATTATTTTCAATGCCACCTCTGAACTAGGCATAGGGGTGTGAAGCTAGGATAAGTTCCAATGACACAAAGTACGCTGTTCAAACTGAGATGCAGCCCTTGTACTTGCATAAGCACTCCGTGGGTTGCTGTAAGCCTTTGGGTAATTTCTAGAGTTCCCAAAAGGTGAATTCTCAGTTTTAGCAGATTTTTTTGTTCCTTTTATGGAGAAGCATAACTTTGGAATTTCTTACTCTGTATTTTCCCTAACCTCACCCCTTTAATATTAGTAGTTAATATTTCACAAACTGTCCCTGACCTAATCTAAGTCTTTGTTATATTTTAGTTGGATGTTTTGAAAGAGTTTTCTTTTCTGGCCTCTCTGGTCCCAATCACACTTCCCTCTAATCAACAATGGCATTCCTCAATCTGTAGGATAAAATCTAAACTCCTTATTACACACAAAGCCGTGCTCCTGACACCTCCCCCATGCCTCATGAACCACAGCACCTTTACTTCTCCTCCCTGGGTGTCCCACTCTCTTTGCCTCTCTGATTATGCTTATGAAGTGCTACTGCCTCGAATTTTATTTCTTCCCTTTTCTACTACTCATACATATTAGTACCTCCTCCAAAAAGCTTTCCACACACACAGCATAGTTAGATACCCTTCCTGGGTATCCAGATAGACTCATACTTCTATTATGTTCCTGCCTCATAGGATTATTATAAGGATAGAATACGTTAGCATATAAAGTGTGTGTATAAAAACTATAGTAATGTTTATTGCTATTTTTATCATCACATGAAATACAAATTGTTGGCATATCTGTCTGCCCACCCTAGACAACAAACAGCACGAGGCTGTATTACTTCATGATATTCTCGGTTCCTGGCACAGTGTTTGACACATATATTTTCATATATTTTAAGACATTTATTTTCACATTGTAAATCCTTGAAATCCTTACAAATGATGAGGTCTTACAATTACTGTCAGCCAGATAAGAGACTGCCATTGTGATTGCCATTACCTAAATATAAGAGAACCTGGTCATAACCATCCATGATTTTTTCATATCTGAGTTTTATGGATTGTTGCTAAGTATACTGAATGTAATTGCTATTAAATCTGCTTCAAAAAGAGTTTGGCATGATTTTCCTTGAAATGAAAATTTACTGTGTGTGAAAAAATGAACTGTAATAGCGACTAGGCGTAAGATCAAAATTAATGAAGCAGATATTTGTCATTTGAGGAATAATCACAATTTATTTATTTATTTATTTATTTATTCATTCATTCATTTATAAATAATCAACCAGCAAATGCTTTATTGTACCTAGGAAAGAAAGACACTCATAACTAATTGAAACGGTGTTATATCTTGTTACTAAAATACATAAAAAGGGACTGCTTATATAACTGAAGCTTTCAGAATAGAAAAAAGAAATTCCAAGACAATGAGAAGATCGTATGATCAGTTTTTGAAGGATTACCATTAACGCATCAAACATCAAGTTGTCAGAAACATTCTGCTATCCTAAACTTTTTATTTACCTGTGATCTGATAGACGATACTACGATAAAATGTGTATGCTACGGTGTAATTTGCAAAGTTGTATTTTTTGGTTAGAAACATCAAATAGTGATGTGTTTTACAACATCCCAGATTTGATGAAATACTATAATAGCTATAACTGACAACAATGACAATTGCTGTGATCGTTTATTGGATTCATAAATGCGTTCATCAAAACCAGCTCTGCCACACATTGAGTTATCTTTGACAAATGTCTTAATCTATTTGTGCCTCTGCCTTTTCGCCTGTAAGGATGTTGATGTCATGTTCCTTAATTACTAGTAAGAATTAAACACACACACATACACACAATAAAAATAGTGCCTTCCAGATAGAAGGTGCTGAATGGGTTTACTTCCTTCCCTCTAAGCAGGCACTAAGCCTTTGCAGTGAAATCATGCCTGAGTGGTATTCCCCAGTTTATTCACCAGTGGTGAATTATTGATTCAGTTTCAAAATGAACTCCAACTTAGCTGACATCAGAGAAGATTTCCAAATTAATGATGGCGATAATACATATGAAAAGAGAGGATGCTTAATTCTGTTTTAGTCCCCTGAAATTGCCAGTCTTACAGGTTCTTCAGAAGCAGGAATTTAGTTTTTCATCTTTCTGGTTTGGTTTGATTAGAGTCATGACTGGACTATGTTTGCATATTTCCTGCTTTCCCAAAGTTAGAATTGGGCTTGAAGCTGTCGGTCCCACCCGTATGAGGACTGACAGAGGAAGGCTAACCATTCTTTCCAGAGCAGAAGAAACATTTTTTTAAATTACAGGGCAGAAGGTAAGTTAGGATTTCAGTAACAGTAAGGATCGTAATTTAGAAAGCAGTTTTTAGAGTATCTGTGTGTCTTAAAGGATTTCTGAAAAAGACATATAGAGTCATTGGCATTAGAAAGGTTGTGTTAGGGGCACATATTATTAAAAGCAATTTAAATAATCTTTCAAAGTGCCCAGCACAGTTTTTGGCACGCAACAACAACCACAACAAAAACGGATCCCTCACTGCTAAATCAAGGAAATGCATTGCCTAAGAAAGGTTTTATTTCTACCATTCAAAATAGGTTGTTGCTTTGGCATTAATTTTCAAAGTACTTTTGAATAACTTATGAAATTGTTATGTTCCCATATAAAGGATTTGTACCTTTTGTATATCAATGTTTTTATCTGATTGTGAAAGTAATACCACGGCAGCATTCTGCTTCTAATCCATGATTTCCAGTTTTTTGCTTTTATAAACATGGCTGCAGTGACTATCTTTGCAACATGAATTAAATTGTTAAATGTCCAAGCATAGCTGTAGGAAAAATATCTACAGGAAATTCAATGTAAAATGGCATTTGTAATTTTGATAGGTATTGTACATTTGTTCTTTTAATAAATTTTGTCAATTTTTTCTCTCCTCAACAATGTGAGACTCTGTTTTACCACATACTAATAGTGATAGTAAATATGTTTTTGACCAACCTAATAGATGAAAAATGATATCTTAGAGTAGCTTTGAATTTGCATTTTTAAGTGTCTTTGAGCATCTTTTCATCTGTTTAATAGTTATTTATGTTTCTTCATTGGTTAACTGGTTCTACTTATTTGTTGCTCATTTTTCTGGTCTTTTTGGTATATGGGAGTTCTTTGAAAATCAAGGATAATACATGCAATATTCTCTAGGATTGGCCACATACTAGGACACAAAACATGCCTCAACAAATTTAAGAGGATAGAAATAATTTCAAGCATCTTCTCTGACCACAATGGTATAAAACCAGAAATCAACCACAGGAAGAGAAATGAGAAAAAAATGATGACATGGAGACTAAACAACATTCTACTAAAAAAACAATGGATGAAATCAAAGAGGAAATTAAAAAATACTTTGAGACAAAGGACAATGAAAACACGATGATACAAAATCTATGAAATGCAGCAAAAGCAGTTCTTAGAGGGAAGTTTGCAAAGACACAAGACTTCCTCAAAAAAACAGGAAAAATCTCAAGTAAACAAACTAACCTACCTCCTAAAAGAATTAGAAAAAGAAGAACAAATAAAACCTAAAGTCAGCAGAAGGAAAGAAATACTAAAGATCAGGGAGGAAATAAATAAAATAGAGATTAAAAAATAGAAAAAGTCAGTAAAACCAAGAGTTGGTTCTTTGAAAGGGCAAACAAAATCAACAAATCTCTGGCCAGGCTCACCAGGAAGAAAAGAGAGAGGAACTAAATAAACAAAATAAGAAATGAAAAAATGAAGAAATTACAACCAAAACCACAGAAATACAAAAACCTTAAGAGAATATTATAAATAAATGTATGGCAACAAATTGAACAACCTAGAATAAATGGACAAATTTCTGGAAACACAGAGCACATCCAAGCTGAATCAAGAAGAAATAGATACTCCAAACAGACCAATCATTAGAAGTGAAATAGAATCAGTAATAAAAAAAAACCTCCCTGCAAACAAAAGTCCAGGACCAGATGGCTTCACTGGGGAATTGTACCAAACATATAAAGAAGAATTTATACCAATCCTTCTCAAACTCTTCCAAAAGATTAAAGAGAAGAGAACACTCCCAAAATCTATGAAGCCACCATCACCCTGATACCAAAGCCAGACAAAGACACTACCAAAAAAGAAAATTACAGTCCAAATATCTTTGATGAATATAGATGTAAAAATCAATAAAAGAAAGGACAAAAACCATATAATCATCTCAATAGATGAAGAAAAGCATTTAATAAAATCCAACATTGATTTATGATAAAAACTCTTACCAAAGTGGGTATAGAGGGAGGATAACTCAACATAATCAAAGCTATTTATGACAAACACACAGCTAATATAATACTCAACAGTGAAAAGCTGAAAGCCTTCCCTCTAAAATCTGGAACAAGACAAGCATGCCCACTCTCACCATTTCTATTCAACAGAGTATTGGCAGTCCTAGCCACAGCAATCAGACAAGAAAAAGAAAGAAAAACTATCCAAACTGGAAGAGAAGAAGTAAAATTGTCATTATATGCAGATGACATGATACTATATATAGAAAACCCTAAAGACTCCACACAAGAACTCCTAGAACTGATACACAAATTCAGCAAGGTAGCAGGATACAAGATTCACTTACAGAAATCTTGCATTTCTTTACACTAACAATGAAATATCAGAAAGAGAAATTAAAAAAAAACCTTTAAAAATTGCATCAAAAATACAATACTTAGGAATAAACGTGACTAAGGAGGTGAAAGACATATGCTAAGAACTATTAAACACTGTTAAAGAATACTGAAGATGTTTCAAGGAAATGGAAAGGTGTCTCATGCTCTTCAATTGGAAAAATTAATATTGTTAAAATGGCCTTACTACCCAAAGCAATCTAAAGATTTAATGTAATCCCTATCAAATTACCCATGACATTTTTCACAGAACAAGAATAAATAATCCTAAAATTGTTATGGAACCATAAAAGACCCAGAATTGCTAAAGCAATCCTGAGGACAAAGAAGAACGCTGGAGGCATAACCTTCCCAGACTTCAGACAATACTGGAAAGCTACAGTGATCAAAAGAGCATGGTATTGGCACAAAAACAGACATATGATCAATGGAACAGAATAAAGAGCCCAGAAATAAACCCACACACCTGTGGTCAGTTAATCTTCCACAAACAAAGTAAGAATATACAATAGAGAAAAGACAGTCTCTTTAGCAAGTCGTGTTGGGAAAACTGGACAGCCACAAGTAAATCAATGAAATTAGAACATTACCTCACATCATCCACAAAAATAAACTTCAAAATGGCTTAAAAACCTAAACATAAGACAGGACACCATAAATCTGCTAGAACAAAACATAGGCAAAGCATTCTCTGACACAAATGGTAGCAATGTTTTCTTATGTCAATCTCCCAAGGCAATAGAAATAAAAGCAAAAATAAACAAATGGGGCCTAATCAAACTTAAAAGCCTTTGCACAGCAAAGGAAACCATAAACAAAATGAAAAGACAATCTAGGGACTGGGAGAAAATATTTACAAATGATGGTGCAGTCTATGGAGAACAGTATGGAAATTCCTTTTAAAAAATGGTATCTCTGTCTGACTTACTTCACTGAGTATAGTATCTATATACTTATTACCCTATAATACCTAGGTCCATCCATGTTGCTACAAATGGCATTATTTCATTCTTTTTTATGGCTAGGTAGTATTCCATTGTATATATATATACCACATCTTCTTTATCTATTCATCTATTGATGAAAATAGTGACTCCACCAATTTACATTCCCACCAACAGTGTAGGAGGGTTCCCTTTTCTCCACATTCTCTCTAGCATTTGTTATTTGTAGACTTTTTAATGATGGCCATTTTGACCAATGTGAGGTGATACCTCATTGTAGTTCTGATTGGCATTCCTCTAATAATTAGTGATGTTGAGCATCTTTTAATGTGCCTATTGGCCATCTGTATGCCTTCTTTGGGGAAACGTCTATGTAGGTATTCTACCCATTTTTTGATTGGGTTGTTGCATTGTTTTTTGTTTGTTTGTTTGTTTGTTTGCTATTGAGTTGTATGAGCTGTTTCTATATTTTGGAAATTAAGCCCTTGTTGGTCACATCATTTGCAAATATTTTCTTAAAAAATCTTGAAACTGAGAAAGTCTAAGCATGACACAAAGACAATAAAATCTAATACATTCAACCACATGAAAATAAATAAATATATTACCAAAACTAGCTGTAAATAAACTCAAAAGATGATTCTGGAAAAGTATTTTATGTTATAGTTAAATTGCTATTATCCTTGATTTTTAAGTTGAAAAGTAGTTGATTTACAAAATTGTTAGTTTCTGGCATAGAGTAAAGTGATTCAATTATACATATATGTGTGTGTGTGTGTGTGTGTGTATATATATATATATATATATATATAATATATATATATATATTCTTTTTCATATTCTTTTCCATTATGGTTTATTACAAGATATTGAATATATTTCCCTGTGCTATACAGTAGGACCTTGTTGTTTAAGTATTTTGTATATAGTAGTTTGTATCTGCTAATCCCAAACTCCTAATTTGTCCCTTCCCCATCTCCTTTCCTCTTTGGTAATAAAAATTTATTTTCTATGCCTGTGACTCTGTTTCTGTTTCATAAATATGTTCATTTCTGTCATATTTTAATTCCACATGTAAGTGATATCATATGCCCAGGAGTGGGGTTGCAGGATCATATGGCAACTCAATGTGAATTTTTTAAGCAACTTCCATACTGCTCCCCATAGTGACTTAAAAAAATTAAAACTGAGTTGCCATATGATCCAGAAATCCCATTCCTGGGCATATATCTGGAGAAAACTCTAATTTGAAAAGACACATGCATCCCAACATTCACAGCAGCACTATTTACAATAGCCAAGACATGGAAGCAACATAAATGCCAATCAACAGATGACTGGATAAAGAAGTTGTGGTATATTTATGCAATGGAATACTACTCAGCCATAAAAAAGAATGAAATAATGCCATTTGCAACAACATGGATGGACCTAAAGAATATCCTACTAAGTGAAGTAATTCAGACAGATGAAGAAAAATATTATATGTTATCACTTATAGGGATGGACCTGGAGATTGTCATACTAAGTGAAGTAAGCCAGAAAGAGAAAAATACTATATGATCAGTACCACCAGCAGCTAGAGTGTTTCTGTCTACTCTGTTATATGGAATCTATAATAAATTGATGTTCACTTCACCTGAAGAAACTGAACATTTTATTTGGCCAGCTCTTTCATTATAGGTTACCCATGATGGTGATGTTTCTCTTTTTCCTTTCAAGTAATAACTAAAATATGCATTTATATCCCCTACAATTTCTGGACTTGAAGACTTGGCTTGTGGTGGTGATGCTATTTCACTGACACTATATCATGCATCACATGTTCACTGTATTTTTAGAAGTAGATGTAGATTGTTACCCTTAATTTTAATGCTTATTCCTAAAAAAATATTTTCTTGCCTTCCCATTTCACATTATTACTGGAGGACATTTTGTTCTTAAACTATGGACCTTGAAATGGAACAATGAACAGTATTTTTCAGGATAACAAAATTGTCTCTTAATTTTCATTTGCATCTCCTGTATATTGGTTTCTCAGCAATGTCAGTATTTTCCTAGAGCCGAATGATAAAATGATGTTTACCAAACATGGTATTAGAAATACGTGCATTCCCAGGCGTATTAGCTCAGTTGCTTTCTCAGCAGGTCCTGGCACACTAATTACATTCTCAGCAAGCAACCCTTGATTATTAACAGAACTTATGCCACTTAATAATTAATAATTTTTGTAGTTTTATTTAAAGTCCCTTTTAACCTATATTAATGTGCATTCTATCTTTTTAAACACCTTACATAAGATCAGAACAGACAGTTCCAGTATCTTGTTTGTAATATGCTTTGTCTTTGACTAAAAAGAAATGATTAAAATGGTTCACAATTTTTCTGCTTCTGGCCAGTAACTTTTAGGCACAATAGTTAAAAAAATCATATTCAGGAAATATCTACTTATTACTATTTTAAGTTGCAATTAAGTTTTTATTGAATGAAAAATTAATTGCACTTAATTTTTATAAATTCTTTTCGAGCATTTATGGAAAAATAACATCCTGCTTTGATTTGCTTTTATGGTAAATTTCATTAATAGCTTTCCTAACAATCTAATAGTAAACAACTGTATAAACCCACCCTGGACATCTTATGCTGATCTTTATTGTGCTGTTGGTTTCATTTATTAATTATTTGTTAGAGTTTTTGCATGACTTTCAGATTGGTAACTAATTTTCTATTTTTGTGCACCTCTGTCAGGTTTCAGTATAAATATCATGCTAACTTCATTTATATATATGCTATTTAATCCTCGGAAAAATTCATGTTTTGGTCATTTTTATTATAAAGGGCTCTCTTTCTAACAAATAACATTTCTTTGATGGTTGAGAGTTTCAATATTTACGTAATCAATTATGTTGTTGAATGTGTTGTTTCATTCTTGATAGTAAGCCTGGAATTATAATAAAACATCAGCAAGACTGATGTCATGGTATTCATAGTTTGCTTCTCTGTCTTACCCCCTCCATTTACAAAAAGCCCAATCCCTTCCTCCGATTCCAACTTAGTAATGTATGTTCCTTAGGGCCCTTGGGACTCACTTTCTTTGCACTGCCAAAATTACTCACCTTGCAGCATTTCCCAGATCCTTTAATCACTAGTAACTGTCTTCCTCTGGTTACAGTCTGACAGAGACCAACAGCAAACTGGCTGCTCAACTTTGATCACTTCAAAGCCAACTTCCTTTAAAATGGAGAGCTTTCTTTGCTCTATGCATTGGAATGTTTTAAATGGCATTGGGAAGATAAATTTCTTAAATGTCTCATTGAGTTCCCTGTGATATATTCTAGACTTGGTGCATTTTTGGTGATGCTTGTTGCAAAGAGGGCTGGGCCAAGTAAAAATTAAATTTTTGATCACTTATTTCTCAAATATAAAAATTGGATTATTTTTCTCCCTGGAGAAGTTTGAGAAATCACATTTTCCTTTGAATTCATTTGTATCGTATTAAGCAAGATTTTCAATTGGGATTTTTTTACTTTCTCATATAAATATCATTTATTTTTCAATACCACAATTTTCAGGTTTATCTATTTTATCCTCTCTCTCCAAAAAGCTTTTACAAAAATTATTCTGTTTCTAATAAACAAACTTCTGCTGTTAGCATTAATTTATTCCTTCACTGGTCTTCTAAAACTCCTGTTCAAAAGTTCATTCCATTCAGTTTTATTCTTAATCATTTTGAAGTAAGCATTTTGATTTTGGTATTGTTACCTGCAGCCAGGTGGTCTCCATGTGTGCTGTCTTCGTCATATTTATTTTCCAGATATTCTGTAACATTAGGTTTCCTTTTCTCTTTGGGCTGAGGCATATTCAGGTTAGTTTTTGTTTAGCTGGTTTGGTTATGTGCCTTCTGCTATTTTCTGATCTTATTACTGTGATAAGTTGTGATGAATGTTGTCAACTCTATTTCTTTAGGAATCTGAGGTTTCTTCATGGCTGGTCCATGGTGACTTTTGTGATTGATTTTTCCATGATTATTGGAAAATAAGACATAGCCTTTTGTGGGGGTGGGGAGTATACGTGTTTGCTGGAATCTAATATTATTCCACAATTGACTGAGGAAAGTTCAACCGAAGTGTTGTACTACAATTTTTTTCTCTAGTACTTCCTAGAATTTTTTTATGAATGTTGATGATAAACGACACCTTTATCACTCTTAGATTCCCATAATAGGTTCCTCTTTTTGTAATAAAATGTTCTCTTGTGTCTCATTTGGTGCTTTTTGCCCTGCCCTCACTTTGCTTGATATTTGCACCCTTTTTTTGGTTTGTTTGCATTGCCATAGTATGTCCTTAGCACCTTATTATTTTCAAACTATGAATCACTTTATTTTAGCATATTCTGAGCACACCAGTTGTTAGAGCTTCACTGTCCATTCCCTCTTTCATTTCCTCTGACTTTTAAAACAACTTTAGTTCCATTTCTTTTTGCCATCTTGAATTCTATATCCCTTACTGTATTTTCAGCAGTTTGTTCTTTGTACTGCTTTCAATTTGACCTTCATTTTTTTTTTTAATTTTTTCTCCACTTCCACTTCTTTCTCTGTTCAATAAAATAGGAATTGGTGTCAGGGTGTGTATCCATTTCCTAGGACTACAGTAACAAAGTACCTCAAGTTGGGTGGCTTAACCAACAGAAACTTATTGCTTATAGTTATGGAGGCTGTAAGTCAAAAATCAGAGTTTCAGCAGTAGCATGCTCCTCCAAAACCTATAGAAGAATCTTTCCCTGATTCTTTCTGGTTTCTGGTGGTTTGCTGGCAATCTTTGGTGTTCCTTGACTTGTAGATGTCAAGGAACTCCAATCCTCTGTCTTCACATGGCGTTCTCCTTGTCTATGTCCTCATATGGCCATTTTCTTATGAGGACACTGGTCACACTGTATTGGGAGCCCACCCTACTGTAGCACCTCATCTGGACTAGTTATGTCCGTAACCACCCTATTTCCAAATAAGGTCACATTCTGAGCTGCTGGGGGTTAGAACTTCAACATGTTTTTTGTGGGGGACATAATTCAATACATAACAGGGTGCATCTGCCTTAAGTTCCTGATTCTGACTCATCTCTTGTTTTAAAAAAAAAATCTTGGAAATATGATTGGTTATATAGCTGCTCCTTGGTAAAATTTTCCTAGTTAAGTGTTTATCACTCTTAGTTCCTGTTCCTATTTTTTTCCTGATAACTTTGTATAAATTCTGATCTGGTTACAAAGTTGTGACATAGTTAATAATGTGATTTTCATTTAAAATGCCAAGTTATCTTACTATACATCAGAATGCTTCTTAAGAAGTGATTATGGTTATTAAATAGGACAACGATTTTGAATTCAGCGTATAATACCTCATCTTTACTTCAAACTTATTTTTTAAAGCGTTACTAATTTCCCAATACTTAGGGTACATACTAATGCTACGTTAGAAATAATGAACTCCAATATTTTAAAGTGACTTCTAAAACAAATGTTAGAACATGTTAACCAGTCATGACATATTGGATATTTCATTAAAACATGGGGCCTGGGAACAGAATGAAAAATTACATTTAAGGACCTAGCAGGACTTCGCTAAACTTCTTCTCTAATACGAATAGACTGAGTGGGTGGAGAAGCTCACAGGTAATTCCATTTGACAGACCTGTTTCATTTTCTCTTTCAAGTTTACCATTAAAACTTGGTTTGAAAAGAACAAGAGGGCTTCAAAAATGTACTTACAAATATGTCATTTAGTAAAAGTTAAAAGACAGACTAACTGTTTCATAATATGCAGTTCCAAAAATATCACTACTAGAATTAGCCGTTTGGAAGCTTGTCCAATTCATTAAGAAGAAAATAAATGTAGGTTTCGCTTCTTTACCTGTTGATTTAATATAGTACATGGGGAATTAAAGGAGCGTAGAAAACCTTTAGTTGTCTCCCTTGAACTATAAGTACAGGATTCTGGTGCTGACATCGCGATGGTATTTCATGCCCGTGCATGACCACTGACTTGAGTAAAGTCTTAGTTATCACAGCAGATTCTGTCTGGCACCCATAATTCAGGACAGTCAGTCTTAAATAACAATGAGTGAAAGGGCTGGTTACAGCAGTGGATTTCATATACTCTTTTTTTTTTCAGGTCTATGATTTAAATTTTTTTTTAATTGGAAGGAATTAGTTTGTGATTGATTGATTGAGTGATTGGAGGCACTGGGGACTGAACCCTGTATAGCTCTACCATTGAGCTATACCCTTCCCCCAATTTCATATACTCTTGATTCAGCTTAGCTTGGTTCCTCCTAGAGCTATCTTAAAATTTACATCAAGTAAGTTCTTCTTTGGGGTCCTTCACTGAATTATGAAACGCCCAAAAAATCTGCTACAGAGTGAAGTATTCATTTCCTATTCCCTTTATAGTTAAGTAAAAATGTATGGTGAGAAATGTTAAACTTAGCATTGATTTCCCAATCAGTCTTCATCTTACACTGAGATGGGTCTTTAAATGTTTGAACATAAGTTGATTTCCAGTTAACAGTGAGCATTATTTTAGAACATAATATGCTTAGCAGTGTATGTACTTGAGGAATGGCTTATATATCTGTCCTGTCATCAGTTCCGATTTTAACCATAGTCCCTTCCTGTGTAGAGCCAACTATCACACATTATTTGCGACATGCATTGTATTTACCATTAATCATCTTTTTAAATAGGATTGAATAGAAATATGCTCAAGCAGTACCATGAAAAACACTCTAGAGTATATATTCAATTTCAAAGGTGTTATGCCATGAAAATTAGACTCTACTCCCAGCTGTTATAATCATTCTGAATGAAACCCGCATGGAGGTACTACGGTACTTTACAGAACTAAATTTCCATAAGGGAAAAAAATCTGGAGAACATCTCAGTTTGTAATCAATAAAGGAAAAGAATCCCATAGAATTTCATCTTTAAACCACAGACAGACAGGGAAGCAGTATGTTGAGCTGAAAGTGAAGCCAGATTCAACCAATGTCAACTTCACTTAAAGCAATTACTGTATTTCTTTAAAGTTCAGTAGGCTCTCAAATCACAATTTAATGGCATGACTAGAGCTATATAATAGGGACACAAAAGCAGTTTTCTTAAAGGGAGGGGTAAGTCAGGTATACATTTAGAGTGGTTCAAAAACATCAGCAAAATAATCATAGTATTAGAAGATAGCATTACATGTTAGACTGAACATAAACTTTATAATATATAAACACTTAAACCTTCAGAGCAGGTCTGCAGTGGGAAGAAGACTGAGAGATAATTGGTTTGATTTGGGAAATACTAATGGACTAGTAGGACGACACCAGATTGTATCCAGGTGACTTTTGGAGGCAATAGATTGATTTACTACTATGTACATAGTTCTAGCAGTATTTTGTATTTAATTCTAAACGATATTACCTACATTCCTATCTTCTCATCTCACCATACACATACACACACAACCTGGAGAATCAGAAGTAAAAGAATGGTGGTTTTATATATTTATATTTCAAAACAAAATCCTGTTTTGTAAAAGAAATAGGTAGTTCATATGATTTCACATGCAAATAAAACGGGTTCTTTAAACTGTTCTTGAACACTGGCTAGAGTGAAAAACAAAAAAATTCACCCCATGCAAATGTAGATGTACATTTTAAAAGTCTGAGTTGAATAATTCCAGCTATTAGTCATAGGAAAGTTAACTGACTTAGAAAGTACGTAAAATCCAAGAAGTGTAAAATCATAAGTGATGCTATTAACTGTAGTAAAAAGTCAAGATAATTCAAAGTGGTTTTTATGTTCTTAAGTATTGTTTTAAATGGAAATATTCCTTTTCATTTCAGTGATAGTGTAGGGAACATACTGACCAATGTAAAACGCACCACTCAGGGCAGCAGTGGACAGGCTCCTCTGTATTCTCCCTTGTACACAGAAGCAAATGTTTACCTAGGGTTGATAGTAATGACAAATACGAATTAAAAGTAAGAGGTTTAATTTTCCTTGTGGAAAATAAGGAAAGAGGTTCTCCCTGCCCTTACCGCCTCCCTTTGAGAGTCTTTACATTTGAAAACTTGTAAATTCTTTCTCTGCTTCTGTGAAGTGCATGTAAGTCATTTTTAAAGCTAAAAGACTCTTACCAGCTTGTTCAGGGACCTGGGAGCCATCTCTTTGAAATATAACCATCAAGGAAGTTAGGGTCCCTCTCTCCTAGTTTCCGTGGGAGGGGAGAAGCCTAATTTTGATGGGAGCCTCACGCCAATGTGCAAGACGACCTCCCACCATAAGGACAGAAATACATGTTTCCTCTGGATATGCCGTTAGCTATCGCAATGGTCAGCCCAATTGTCAAGTGGACTTAGGGTTGCCTGTGACAGATGGTGCCTATTAAGTCCTCTTGTCTGAGGACTAGTTATTGTGCACCCTGAACACATGCATGGAATGGGTCGTATCTGCCGGGCTATGTAAAAGGGTGAAATTTCTTCCTGCCTCTACAATCTCTTAGCATATTGTCTGTGATGAGCACGTTCTGGTTTCACGCTTACTCAGTAATAACTACTTTCTTTCTGTTCTACCTTTGTGGAGAGGTTGTCTGGCTTGGGAGGAAATTTTGTTCTTAATTCTATTTCCCCAACAACAGTAGTTTCACTTCTAGGCAAGACATGGGCCAGGAATGTAAAGTGAATAGCAACCCCGGAGGGAAAACCTGGAGGAATCTATCAAGACAAATCGAGTTAACAGCAGATTATGACTATCTGTTCTTCCTACATGTTCTTCAAAACCAGAGATATAATCAAACTCATACATTTCTTGTGAATTTTGCTTTATCTTTTATGTTTCTTGGATACTAAGATTTGACACATGAATTGCCTCTTCTGTAAATGCTGGTTTTACATTATTTGCTCATTTTTACTCATTGCCTTCAAGTTATTTTTTATTATCCTGCTTAGTAATCCTCATCCATCTAAATGAATTGCAAATATTTTCTTTGATGTTATAATTTTACATATATCATCTTGCTATACAAGACATACTGATGTAATCAAATGTGTCTATTTTTTCCTTCTTTGGCTTTAAGCATTTGGAGATTTAAGGATTTTTCTTAGCCCAAAGTCAAAAAATTTTTTGTTCCATACATGCTAAAGATTTTGTAGTTTTATTCCTTGTTTTTACATTTATTAATTTACAGATTGTATCACTTTGGGGAACTAAGCCATAGATATGACTTCCGTTTTCCAAATGCCTAGCCACTGTAGCAGCACTACTCAGAGATTAATCCAGCCTGTTAGAACCCTTAGGCTTCATTTTCTTCAGTGAATGAAAACAAATTGACTCCGCTGGTCCGCTGTTTAAGGGGTACAGATTTTTTAATAACATTGATTTATAAGTGGAAATTAAAGTGCTATATTTTAGGAATGTTCCTGCTTTATGTAAAATCATAGAATTCAAACTACATAACACTTTATTGCTACCCATAAGAGGTTTTCAAAATGAACATGAACAAAAAAAATTTTTTTAAGCGGATTTCTGAGCTCCATCCCCAGAAAACTATTTCAACTGTATAAAACTATCTGAAGTGAGGCTAAGTCTTCATTCAGCAATTAAGTGAATAAGAAATTTCATAGTATTCACTTCTTGCCTTTAACCATGTATGCAGCTTACCCTTGTAGAGGAACGAAATTTGCCAACCCAGAATATGTCTCTTTGGCGTGAGGATTATTTTAGGCTGATTATTTTTAAGCAACCCAAGACTCAGGAAGTCTTTTTTTTTTTTTTTTCCTTCCTTCTCCTTTAACTGCTGCCTAAGAGAATTTAAATAAAGGACCTGGTCCAGGAAGAACACCATCTCCTGAGACACCGACAAAGAATATGGCCTGGGCTAGGCATGGTGAGGGGAACTGGCAGGGCCTGGAGACCAGAGTCCTCTCTGTGTCTCACTGTCTCTGCACAGCGGCAGAGTAAACATTTGTTTCCCTTCAGTCTCCATGTGAATTGCTTTCCTCCCTCTTGAAGCCCCATGCCCCTGCCTGCTTCTCCTCCTCTCAGATGGCAGACAAGCCTCAATTGCCTAAATTGTCCTTGGATCTCATTTTTCTTATAGGGCCCCAAGTGTACATAATTAAATTCTTCTTCTTTTAATCTGTCTCATGTCAATTTAATTCTCAGATCAGCCAGAAGAACCTAGAAAGGGTAGAGGAAATTTTTTACTTCTCCAGCACCCTAAATCCAAGTTTCATGTTCAACTTGTAGAAACAGATTGTAGTGAGAATTTAAAGTAAAGCAAAATATTCACTCAGTTTCACTTCTAAAGTGTAGGAAATGATAAATAGACTAAAATACCCCTCACTGACGTACAGGACCCTGAGTGTTTACAGAAAGCAATTTTTTAAAATGTATTTATTTTATTTATTTTCCTGGGGATTGAACCCAGGACCTCATGCATGCTAAGCACGCACTCTATCACTAAGCTATCACTCTCCCCAGAAAAAGAATTATTTAAGTATTGTCAATCCTTAAAATTATTCTAAGAGAAGATAACAAATGTGGCAAAGAAAATGCAAAACTCTCCACTTTGAATCCACTGCTAAATCACTTTAAACATGATAATTTCTTGTAAAAAATAAAAATCAATATACGAAAAAAGAACATTCCAAGCAGTGGAATTCAGTCTTTCAGTGACTACCTAGAATAAACTTTGTATTTCTAACATTTTGGTTTGGGTATGAATATTTCAAAATACTTATAATATTGGATTCTGGAGTTTAAGAAAGGTTAAAAAGTTGAACTTTGTACTCAATCTAAAAAAATTTTAAAATATGACACATATGTTTCCTAGAAAGCAAGATTTGATGCATTTTTTCTAAAACTTAAAAGGGTTCTATTAATTAAATGAGTATTACTTAATTCAGGGTCTGCTCTGTATTCTGTGGCCTCAGAGACTCTGATTCTATAGGGGATACATGTCCAAAGAGGTTAAGGAGTTTATTTACTTAAATATATAACATATAAACAAACTTGCGATTCCTACCAAAGCTTAGGCTTAATGAGAAGAGCAAGCTACGTTTTATAGTCCATGACAATTACTACTTATTCTCAGAACACATCTGTCAGCGCAAGTGAAATTTGCCGTTTTTTTCTCTGCTCAATAAATGTATAGATCTCTCCTGTCCAAGTTCATACTTAATGTACAAGACCTCATTCTGCATTGGCTCTGGTCTGTCGCAAACATTTCTGAAATTCCTTTGAAAGAGATAAACTGGACCTTTCACATGATATCAAGTCTCTTAAAAATAAAAGGCAGAAATGAACAGACACAAACTTTTCTAAGGCAGAAAAGTATATACCCCATGTTACCTTTCTAGAACTACATGAATTCAAAACAAAGATTTCAGTCAAAATATTTATTCTTTTCCTTAATTGGGCTAAATGACAAAACATATATTGTGAGCCTGCTTTAAGTTTCTCATGTATTACACTTTAAATGTTCAAAACTTTGTGTAAAACCACACATGACTTAGCTTCTTCCACAATGCACATACAGAATCTCAATTTAATTGGATGTTTTGAAATAAATTCTCTCCTTAACCATTATTATTATAGCCTTGAAAATCTAGCTCCAGTTAGAACTGTGACAGCAGTTATGAGTCAGGCCCTCAGCTCTAAACACAAACACACAGGAAGAGGAGAGGAGAGGACAGACTGGGGAGAGAGAAGAAGAAACATGCATTTATGATGTTTGCAACTGGTAGCAGCTAGATCAGGGTACCAGTGTGGTGCGAGTGCTTCTGAGTCATCAAGAAGGGCATTTTAATTGTTTAAGAGGAATAACCACATGCCACACTAGCTAGGACTGGTTAAATTACAATATGCAAGGATAACAATTTTACATGAGTACCCAAGTTTTGACTAGAAAAATAAAAGATGGCTAAACAGGAACTTCCAGCTTCTGTGGCTAAGAGTCCAAAAGCCTCCCTCGAATGTGAGCATGGAACCCAGAGACAAAAATACAGACTCACGGGATCACCCTAAGGCTGCAGGGGAAGTTTTATTACCACCCCAGTGCTCACACTGAAAGCCGCACCTTGTAAGCCTTAACAAATCTTGAGGAAGTGTCATTTTAAAAGACGTTAAAGAGGACATAAACATTATCCTGAATGTGATGGCAACCACCAAAGGGGCCCAGGTGTTCACGTGCGAAGGTGCAGATTGGCCGGCCGGACTCCTTCACCAGCGGGCCCCTTCATCGCAGGCTGTCCTCCTGTCAACGGGCAGCCCGGGGAAGACTCACAGAGCAGCCAGCCGCCACCCACGATCCTTTCTCGTGCATTACTTCGTTCCAAGCAAGCCAGGCTGCATCCGCACGAGAGAAGCAGACGCCAAGTCAGCAACACTGGGGTTTGTTTTCCTTTTTCAGGGTCTCCGGATCCAGTTTAATACTGCCTTCGATTTCTTCACTGGGGAAGCTTTGGTGGTTCGCGAGAATGTTCTCCACTAGGAACCGGGCTGCTTCATCTATGTTTATGTTATCCTGTAGGGCAGAAACGAGGACGAGGATCAGTTCTCAGGATTAATTCTTAGAAGAAAGCATTAAGAGTATTAATGGAAACTGGGAAGGTTTGTCAGAGGGGCGCGTTCTAAGTACGCGAGCTCCGTCTTCTGTTCCAGTACTGCAGTGACTGTGGAACCCTGGCCTTTCTACAAAGGATCACTCTTTCTGATGTTCCTGTTTTAGTGTTTTAAACTTTTGCCACTGGGGTTCAATGAACTACCTCCACGGTTGAAGATGAGTCTTCTCCCCGCTCTAGATTGCCGGCCACGTAAGTGAAAGCACAGAGGTTAAGAAAGTCCTGCCCTTGAACGTCTACTTCAAGTACTCGGGGCAACTATGGAAAAAATGTTGAAGGGCTCAATCCACATTAAAATATGATAAATGCAACATGTGGCCTCCCCGTCTCTGAGTACAAATCATGACTTTTAGTTGACATGTATAAACTGAGCTGAAACAACGTTGGAGGTGTGATGTCCATTAAAGATGCCCTGAGGAGTCACCAGCTATCACGGCCATTTGGGTGACTGATTTACAAGCTGTCACTATATACGATAAGTAACACATAGCAAAAACTGGGTTCATTTTTTTAAGTATTCAACTTTTCAATTTAAAATATTTTCAGATTTACAAAGACATTGTAAAAATAGTAAAAATTCCTACAGACGCTTTACCCTTATTTCTCAAATGTTAACATCTTAGATAACAAGAGCGTAACTACCGAAATCAGGAAATTAGATGATGGTGTTGTGCTGGCATTGCTCTATTGGCCTGGTTCGAATTTCACCGCCTATCTCAACATCCTGTTTCTGATCCAATGAGCAGCTGTACTCTGTGTCCTGTCTCCTTGGCCTCCATGAATCTGAAACAGGTCCTCGGTCGCCTCGCCTTTCATGACCCTGACAACCTTGGAGAGCACTGGCCAGAGAATATCCCTCAGTTTGGGTTTGTCTGATGTGTCCGTATCATTAAATTCAAGTCACACACTGTTGGCAGGAATCAGATGTAAGTGATGTGCCCTTTTCAGTGTATGAGGGTGCACACTTGCTTGAAGTTGTGTTTGCCAGGCTTCTCCACTGAAAAGTTACTATTTTTCACTTTGTACTTAAGCATCAATTACTTCTTCCCTAAAACAATTATTACTGTTGTGTTTAGTGGTGACTTTCTATTTCCGTCATTCCTTCTCCATTTACTAGTTGGAATGCTACAGTTAAGAAGAGCTTTCTCCTCTCTCTCATTATTCACATGTTTATTCGTATCATGGATTACTGTTTTATTTTATGGATTAAATCCATTACAAGAATTATTTACTTTGGTGCTAAGATTGTCTTGGATTTTGGAGCTCTAATAAGCAGGCTCCTGTGTCTTTCTGGCATGTCTCCATCACTTTGTGTTTCCTTAGCTTCTGGCACCACAAAATATCTCAGGCGTGTCTTTACTTTCTTTGTCTCACTAGTCCTGGAATCAGTCACTTCTCCAGGGAACCCTGGTTCTTTTCATTGGATAACAGTTTTGAAAAGCCAGATTCTGAGGGCATGGTAAGCTCACTGGTTCTGTGGTGTCATTGCTTCTAAACCTTTTCAGCAGACAGATCTAGTAAATATCTGTAAGTATCCATACACACATGGGTATCTACTTGTGTTTATCTGTTAATATATATACGTTTGCATGTGTGCATGTATATGCATGGGTGTGTATATTCACACACAAAAACACAGAATTTATATATATATGTGCATACATGTATGCATACTTGGTATTAAGTTCATATGACCTCTCCAATTCCAATCCAATCCACGAGCATCATCCCAGCCTTCTCCTGTAATTGTTACCCCTCTCTCAGACAGTGATAAACCTTGCAAGACCTGTGCTGTTTATTCAGGTTATCTTTTCTAGCACCAACACAAGCTTTTTAACCTCCACTCCCAAGACAAGTATTAACTTTAATTAAATTATTGATCTTTGAATGCCCAATGTCACTCGGTCCCCACCAACCCCATTATACCAAGCAACTGTAACGTTCTCTACCGCTCTTAGTTGTAATTGATTAGGAACAGAAATTCCCGTGTTGTGCTGTAATCAGTCACACATTTTCATGTTGGGAATCCATTATTTGCCATAAAGATGGAAGATGAAGTTCATGAATTCAAACTTGCCTTGTGGCTATGTTCCTATTAGAATTCAGATCACTGAAATTCTAGCAGAAGCCAGATTTGAAGTTAACTGCTGGCCAGCTCAGAAGCATAGGTGTTAGTGACACTTGGGTAGCATTTTAAGCACGGACTAAAATTTTTAACCTAAATTTTATATTACTGTTATTCTCTTGAAACTCTCCTGGTTTTCCACTAGGGAAATCCTGCAGATGGTTTCTAATAAATTTGTAGGAAAGCACAAAACATGAATATTTCCCTTCTCACCTCTAGATGTAACACTGTCTATAAATATAATGAAGCTGACGGCTTACACAGTCTTGGGCTACAGGCCACATGACGCTACTGTTTATGAATCTTCTGTCTAGATTTTGGGGAGAAATCTGGATTTATTACCTGAATGATTAATTCAAATAAAACCTAAAGAGGAAAATTTATCTGTAATGCATTCATCTTCTCCACCAAATCTCATGCTCTAATAAACATTTACACACACCACTAATTTTTTTTTTCCAACAAAGTTGGAAGTAAAGCAAATCCCCTGATGGATGCAGAGAGCACAGAGCAAGTGCCTCTGTACAAAGCCTCCCCCTGCAGTCCCTCCCTCCCTGTTTGGCTCAGTGCTCCTGCAGCATCTCTGAGCTTTGTCTCTCTTCTGCCACTACTTTTTATTTATGAATCTAAATTTTAAGATACTAGAAAATATTTGTTTAAACAAATAGCCTTTAGCTTAGCCTTTAACTTCTGCCTCCAATAGACTTTTTTTTTTTCAATGACCCCATCATCACATTTTCGGGGTACTTTTTGTGTAATCTCTCATAGCTCTGCTTTCATTATTCTGATCACCAGTGGCAGCAAATGATCTTCCACTTTTAGGGATTCTGGTAAAGCTAAAATTAACTTGGTATTAAGTATGTAGGTGATTTGGAGGACCATGTGAGTTTTTATACATATATATATATCACACAAGAAATTCACAGAAGGCTTACTAAAAGCTGGAACTGTGTTAAGATTATACCAAATGGTGTCAAGTTTGTCATAACAGAAATGGGGCAATATTTCATCTCTCTTACAGAAGTCTTAATGGTTATTTGACCTCTAAAGTGAGATTTCCAATGGACATAGCTAATCGCCTTCCTGCACAATATTTTGGGCTTGGGGTTTTCACTCTTGCTTTCCTGTGTATCTAGACTATTAAGATTTTCAACAGCCAACTTAAGCGTGTTTGTTTTTCTTCAAAAAACATTTTATCCAGCTTCTCATAATGGACAAAAGAAAAAATTCTCTCACTCTACTATTCATGGAGAGGTATGTCACAAATGTTGATACTTTAGTCTTGTTCAAATTCTTTCCCACACGCTTCATCTAACACTCTTCAAACATCATCTGAATAACACCTCCTCTCTTACCTTTTCAGTGCCTTTGTTAGTCCTGCATGTGACTTTCATCTTCACTTGGGCCATCTATGTCCCTGTGTTTTGTTAAGCCTTCTATAAAAATAAAAAATACTTGTGCTGGACAGTACATCTCATCCCCCATAGACTCCAGTTGCATGAAGAGTACTTCATTTAAGGACTCAGACTCGCAGAAAGTGTAATTTGTTCTTTGCTCTAATAATACTCAATTTTACTTTTAACGTAAAACCTGCCCTTCTCTTCACCCCGCCACTAGCCAGTCCTGAAAGCATGCCTGCTGCTGACTGAAAGGAGCTGTAACATATCCACGCTATGCTTCACTTTCTTCTAGGCTTCGCCAAACCGCTCAGGCAAACCCAGCTAAATACTTCATGGCTATAGTTCAGATTTACAAGTTAACAGCAGAGCAGATACAAACGCGAAGCAGACCTCACCTTTGCGGAGGTTTCAAACCATCCACTGAAGCCATGTTCTTTGCAGAACTGGTCCATCTGGGGAGGATTCTGGCCACCGTCCTTTCTCTGGTCACATTTGTTAGCTAAGAGGACAGCAGGAATGGGGCTGCCATTTGGAAGATGGACTTTACTATCCAGATCACTTTTCCATTTTAAAACGGCTTCAAATGTGGAACCTCTCGATACATCAAACACGACAAAAGCACCGACAGCTTCTTTATAATACACTCGGGTCATGTTGCCAAACCGTTCCTGTCCTAGAAATACATATAATAAGAGATTAAAAATTTGTAATCCAGACAGGGTCTATATTTACATATAACCCTTCTGACCCTAAGAATAATGCTACAAACAATACCTGCCATCCGACAGCAACATACACTGGTGGGATTGAGGACACAGACACAGAACCAAGACCCACAGAGCAGAAGTGGCTGAGCACGTAGACCGAGTACACAGTCACCTGGTTTCATGTTCTTGGCATCTACACCACATTCTCCATAAACATCAAGATAACAGTTTGTAAAGCTGCAGAGGCCATCATTTGCCCCCCTCCACTCCCCCTGGTCTAAGAGAAGAAAGGTACTAAAGGAGAAAGGGAAGTTGGGAGCAGAAGGAAGAGACAAGAATAAGAGAAAATGACGCTTGCAGGAAGAAGATAAGTGTGGTGGGTAGAATGCTAGTCAGAAAGATCAGGACAGGAGACGAGATAAAGGAGCTATGTTCTTCACTCCTCATTCTTCAGATCTCAGCCAAACCCGCTTTTAACTCAAAATGCAAGACTGCTCTCCTCTAAGAAGGCAGATCTGCAAACCTACTGTTTTAGAACAAGTGGTTCAATTAATTGGTTGAATTGTTAAAGGAAGGATCAGCTGCAGAGTTGTTCAGATATCAATGTAATTTAAAATAATTTAACATGTAACATACTTTGGCTAAAAAATCGACTTAAATATATCATAGGACTTTGCAAAGCATTCTCTTACTATCTGACATTGTACCGTTCTTTGGCACAGGAAGAAGCCTTATCTCATATCTGACAGATGAAAAAACATGCAAAGGTTGCCAGGCCAGGAACTGAGGATAGACCAACTGTTCAAAGTCGGTATCACTAATTTACAGACACATTAAAATGGTTCTGAGTCTTAATTTTAACCAGAGAGCACACACCAGAAATAATATTCTTTTTTTCCAATTTTTAATTATATACATGAAATGACTACAGCAATAAGTGAAATTAGTCTAAGATAGTCCAGATTATAAGAAAATTACATCATTATAAGAAAGTATTCCTTTGGACTATCCCTTAAGAGGGTAAGGTGTCAAACTAGTAAAAGTATAGAAATCCAGAAGTCATAAAGCGGTATTAAGCTCTATTGAATTTGTTTTTGTTTTGTTCATATAATTACCCCAGCTATTTCTTTTTTACCAAATCATACCAAATTATATTCATATCTGTATTCATATAAACTTTATGGTTAAGGCATAAGAAAACCAGAAATGTATATGACAAGAAATTTTTAAGAAGCATCTTGTGGCTTAGAATATCAATTTCCTTAGGTTCCAAGGCTAGGATTCAAAACTCCCTGACAGTCTCAACACCAGAGTGTATGCTTTCTAATCACCACCACATACGACAAATCAAAATCGTGTCAATTACACGGGTAAGCAAATGAAAAATAAAAGCACAAACTGGGAGGAAAAAAAATACAGGTCCTATATCTGATTAAAAAAAACTTGTACTCAGAATATAAAGAACTCTCAAAACTCCAAAGATGAAAAAATTTTATAAAGTGAGCAGAAAATTGGAACACTCCACTAAAGAATTTATATGATGACAAATAAGTGTAAGAAATGATGCTCAAAATTATTAATCATTGGGGAGATGCAAATTTAAACCACAATGAGCTGATCCTTTACACCCACAAGAATGGCTGTAATTTAAAAGTCTGACTATACCAAGTGCTGGTAAAGAGGTAGAGCGACTGGAGCTCTAACACACTGCAGGTGAGAATAACAATTTAAAATAGTACAACCACTTTAAGAAACAATTGGATAGTTACTTAAAAATGTAAGACTATACTTTCAGGGATCATTTCTATAGTTTGTTACTTAAAAATGTAAACATATACCTACCATACAACCAACGCATTCCACTCCTAGGTATTTTGCAAACAACATGAAAACACATCTATATAAAAGCATGTTCATCAGTGCTCATAGCAGCTTTATTTTTAATAGCCCCCAAATGGAAGCAACCCATCGTCACATAGTAATGAATAAACTATGGTGTGTCCATACAATGGAATGCAACTCCACAACAGAAAGGAAAGGAACAAACTATGGATACAAACAACAGCATGGATGAATCTCAAAAGAATTATGCTGAGTCAGAGAAGCCAGATCAAGAAAGGAATAGGTAATACCATGAGTCCACTGATATCAAATTCTAAAAAATTGGAAGCTATAGTGCTACAGTAAGAGAAACCAGATCAATGATGGCCTTGGGCAAGGCAGAGGGATGGATTACAAAAGAGCTGAAGGAAGTAGTTTTGGGGTGATAAAAATGTTTGCAATCTTGATTATAGTGGTGTTTCACAAGTGTATACATATGTCAATACTTGTAAAATTGTACAGTTTATTATATGTCAACTATACCACAGTAAAGCCATAAAAAACAATACCTATCTCATATGGTCACTGGGAAAGTAAAAATGTAAAATGACTGCCTGGAGGTTTTTAGGACTGAGTTAAACAAACTATAGCTCATGGCCAAATCCAGCTAGATGAAGTTTTACTAGCATACAGTCACTCTCATGTGTTCATGTACTATATGCCTGTTTCATTCTAGAATGGCAGAGTTGCAACTAAGAGTAAGTGGCTCACAAAAACTAAAATACTTGATATCAGGAATTTTACAGAAAAAAATGTAATGACTTCTGTTCTAGGGGGTTAGGAACAGTTACAATGATTTTCTGCAACACCAAATCCAGAAAGCAATGGGGATTAAACGTCTATGACCCAAAAGCAAAAAGCCAAGTCCACACATTTAGGGAAACAGCTTATTTTCCAAAAGAATAGTAAGATACACTTCCTCTTTTACTGAGTTCATAACCTCTTTTTTGAAAATTCGGAAGTAATCCATTTATGTTTCAGAGATATTCCTGAACTGATAAAAACAAGTGAAAACCAAAGTTTCTACAACACAGGAGGTTTAATTAGGGAGTGGGGAAAGATAAGACGAATTCATTTACAATAATCATCTTAATATAAAATTAAAAGTTGTTCTCTAAAAACTTAACAAAGTGAAACCTAGACTTAACTATGTTGTTTTAAAGGTTTAAGTGCATAGATTTGCTAAGCTCTTTGGGTCGTTAAACTGGAAAGTAAAGTGAACTTTGCTCTTAAAGTAAGAATTGCTTCCTATATCTTTGCTATGACTTCTCCTTGGGTAGTTTTAGATATTCCCTAATTACTGTCTAAAATAAAGGATTCCTCCAATGTTCATAGCAGCACTATTTACAATAGCCAAAACATGGAAACAGCCTAAATGTCCATCAACAGGTGACTGGACAAAGAAGATGTGGTATATTTATACAATGGAATACTACTCAGCCATAAAAACCAACAACATAATGCCATTTGCAGCAACATGGATGCTCCTGGAGAATGTCATTCTAAGTGAAGTAAGCCAGAAAGAGAAAGAAAAATACCATATGAGATCGCTCATATGTGGAATCTAAAAAACAAAAACAAAAACAAACAAACAAACAAAAACAAAGCATAAATACAGGACAGAAATAGACTCACAGACAAAGAATACAGACTTGTGGTTACCAGGGGGGTGGAGGGTGGGAAGGGATAGACTGGGATTTCAAAATTGTAGAACAGATAAACAAGATTACACTGTATAGCACAGGGAAATATACACAAAATGTTATGATAACTCACAGAAAAAAAAATGTGACAATGAGTGTGTATATGTCCATGAATGACTGAAAAATTGTGCTGAACACTGGAATTTGACACAACATTGTAAAATGATTATAAATCAATAAAAAATGTTAAAAAAATAAATAAATAAAATAAAGGATTCCTGTAGGGGAGAAAAAAAAACTAATATTCAGGAATATTCCATTCTCCTCCACTTCCTTCTACATAACATGGAGGAGCACACTGTTCTGCCTCCATTAAATTAGTAGTGTCCATGGACTCATCCTGGCCAATGAAATATGAACAGAAGTGTCCTTTCCATGCAGAATCACTCAGCTGCCAGTGTTCTTGTCCTGCAGGGCAAGACTTGAATCCTAATTTTGAGGTGATAGTATCGGATGGTAGGGCCTCTGTCAGCTTGGTTCTCCAAGTGGCTCCAGCAAAAAAAATCACCCTCTCCATCTTGTGTGGTGACACTGTGCTAGACATTGGTGAAAATAATGAAACAATGAATATGACCCTAAGGATCTCACAGTCCAGTTGAGGAAATAGACAAAGTGATACCTGATGTGTGAGGTGTAAAAGATCACAATCAAACAAGGGGATGTTGTTCATTGAGGTGTGTAAGCTAATCTTTATTAGTCTTTTTGAAGGATATGTAATCAAGAAATGCTATTGAAATGCTTACTTGTCATGAAGATATAGTATCTTAACAGATTTTCTTTATTTCTTTATTTTTGTTCTGTTACTTTCAGTTTGCATGCCCACGGGGGCAGTCAGTCTAGTCAGAGCCACACTCACCATCAATGGAAAAAAATGACATGTTTAACTGCTGGATGCAGTTTCCCAGTAGCGCTGAGTCACCCCCAGGAGAAATGCACATTCTTCCACTTACCCTTTCACAGCACATCAGGAGTCAGCCCTTCCTAGGTTTGAAAAGGGGCTAAGGATCAAACTAATGCAAAAGACTTTCACATCCAAACTAGACTTGCATTAGAATTCCATAGAATCTTAGATTGTTTTTTTAATTTTAGAAAAGAATATAAAAAAATACTCTGAGAGATAGCCAATCAACCATTTTAAGTTTAGTCCAATCATTATTCCAGGATTCTACATTCCACAAATACAAAAATAAAAGCAGGAAATTCCTACCATACTGAATGCTCCTGGATTGTGTCCCGTGATGGGAGAGGACTAGGTAGAGGAGAAAGTCTGCAGTTATTAAATATAAAGACAGCTGCATACATTTTGTTGCATGGTGCGTGTATGTGTGTGCGTGTGTGGAGTTAAAGCGTACAGAAATATGGAAACTCAGCAGAACCTGGGAGATCTTCCTCTTCCCGGGTCTGTAGAAGGGAGGGGAGAAATTTGAGCAACACCATCTTCTTAGACCAGAACTGTAATCATTTCCTACACGAAGGGGAGGGACCACTTTATGCCTTTCTGACAAAACACTTCAACAGACAATATGATAACGGAAGATGACACTCCAGATTATCCAGTCCAACCTCTCCTATTTTATAGATAAGAAAACAAAATCCTAGGGAGATGTAATTACTCAAACGTCTTAGGTTGATTTGTCATTTAATGGGCTGCTCGATCTGTTAGCCAAGTATCTTCTGGAGTATACACTGCTCCACATGTCCCTATGTTTCCAAATAAATCCAAGGTAGGATCAGCCTAGGAGTGACTTTCCTTAAGGATAGCACAGCCCCGCTACGAAAGTGAGAGCCTTGCTCTATGTCCCCTAGTGCTAAGGGAGGTGCCCTACTGCCAAGTGCATTTGCTACCTGAACCTAGGGACAGCCTTTTCCATCCATATTGCTGGGGCACACTGACCGCATATTCTGTATGACTCTGAAATGTGTTATCCTTTAAAAAGATGTTTTACTTCCTTCTCTAGAAGAAAGAACCTTGATTATAACTCGACATCTTGGCAAGGAGAAAGGAAAAAAAAAGAGCACAGTGCTTAGTCATCCAGGCTCAAAGATATTTAAAGATGCACAGCTTTGTACATACCCAAATGGATGAAACTTAAGGTACATATGCTGGCAAAAGGATTAAAATGCTTCTCTAATATTTGGCATATCAAACGCTAATGACTTTGAAAAGGAGTTGAGACAACATAATACATTTCCAAGAATACACACTTCAATTAAGGAAAAGAAAACCACAAAAACAGTTTGCCATATCTCTTTACATCTCATGTGAATTTTCAAAAGGAGAGTATTTTCTCTCTAATTTAACAAGGAAGGCACTGCCTTCTGAACTGTTACCAGAAACATAGGCCAGAGATGCTTTCTCTTATGATTTTAATTACTGGTTTTGTTTTTTAATGTTTGTCTCAGTATTTTATGTTCATGCCCCCGTTTGATAGATAATCCAAATGTCACTTAATGTTATTTGAAACTCAAAATATAAATTACACAATGAAACACAACATTGTAAAATGATTTTAAATCAATAAAAAATGTTTAAAAAATTACACAATGAAGAACAAATCAGAACAAGAGGACAATTGGTGCTAGTTTTCCAAGTATAAACACTTACCCTTTCCCACCCACTTAAGAAGCACTGAGCTACATATTCTTGTTCAAGGTGATTGGGTAAAAAACTAGTGCATATTAAAGTCCTTTCAAAACAAATCCTTAAGTTTTGGTCTGCATTTCAGAGATGAAGCATTTCTAATAAGCTCGTGTGGTTGGTGAATAATAGATCAAGACCCACTCAAAATTTAATTTAAGTCCAGTCACTGGTTCTAGAAGGATAATTATCAAGCCACTAAAATTTTATATAGCTTGATAATGGGTCGTGGGTTTTATCTGTAAGAGGCTACAATTTGTAGCCACATAGGTTTTGTTATTTTCAGTGGTTAATGACTCGGCATACTACTAGTTTTTAAAGCCATTATAAGCTTGCCCCAGCACTACACTTAAATATTTAACATGCTAAAATTATAGGAGTTGTTAGAAGAAAAAAAATAGCTATTACTAAAGATCCACCATAATACTAAGCAATAAAACCATGTAACTAAAAAGAGACCGTACTGCTAGTTGCCCATTTTCCTCCAACTGGCTTGCACAATTTCCCACGAAACAAGCGGCTGTAACCTTTGGAGTCAGAAACTGGAGTCAGAAGTATCTGAATCCGTGCCCTAACTCTGCAAACTCTAGGCATACAGAACTCAGGAAAATCCTTTAACCTTTCTGAGTCTCAGTTTACTCAACTGTGAACTGAGAATCATTCTCATTTCTCCAGATTATCAAGTATATATGAGAATAAAAGTAAATCAAATGACAGCGTCCAGAAAACGACTTCTAATCGATGGTAACTGTTGTTACATGAGAGGGTCAATGACCAAAAGTTCCCAAGTCTGGGATTCTATGCTTACATTTGGAAATCTATTTCCACTTGGAAAAATAAGCATTATGGAGAAAGACGCAAAGTCGCTATTTAAGTCAGGTACAAATTTTTCGCTCATACCACCACCTTCTGAGATTGAGATTAAACCTGTCTGTCAAGCAAAAGAGGAACAAAATTGAACACAGAAAAAAATTTAAAATACCTAAACTAAAAGGAGAACAAACTGCTTTTGAGATGGTCACTGAGCAGTCTTCAAAATGACCTACTCCTAGACACATGCCAGTTCAGGCTCTGGATTTTTCTTTCTCTTAATTTGAGACAACCAGGTTTTTGTGGTTTTTAGGTCACAGTGTAAGGTCTGTTATTTTCAACTATTTACATCTTCTGTGGTGACTGCAAAAAGAACAGCTGACTTTAATCAATCTAAAATAAGGAATTAAATCAAAATATCTTTTTGGTTTGTGTCCAAAGCCGTAACAGTTTTGAAGGTTTAAGATATTGGCTTTTCCCTTTCTTAAGTAAAGCATTCAAAGAGAGCAAGACAAGTACCATATCTGTCCTGTAATTTATCTCGTCCCCTCACACCACCTCTTGAGACAGCCAGAGATAAGGAGCAGGTGATGTGGACCAGACAGGAAGTAAGGGTCATGGAAGGTGAGCATGAGGGAGCCCCAGGAGCAGCAGGCTTGTCCGGGCAGGTGGAGAAGTCCTGGAGCACAGGGAGAGGGTGGCTCTGCTGACAGCGTGCAACAGAGCCAAGGCAGAACAACTGTTCTCATCTTGGTGCTTGGTGAATCCCGAATTTCCAGGCCCTACCTCTAGGAATTCTGACTTGGTGAGTAGGGGAGACTGCTAGTGGCCTCCCCAATATCCCTTCACAGAATTTGATTTGGGGAAGCAATGCATCCAATTTAAAAACAAACAAACCAACAAACAAGCCCTAGATCTCCTAGCTGCCCTTGCAGCAAGGTGTGTGTGTCTGACTGGACCACAAAGATAAAAGATTCGGCCAGCGATCAGCAGAGGGGTGAAATGGAGCTTCAGTCCACGAAGGATGAATGGTTCTGCTCACTAGCCTTGGACTGACCGTCCAGCCGCAGACTTACTAGGTGACAGACTTAACCTCTCTCTCGTGGAAACCATGATGTTTGGGGATGTTTGGCAGATGAAGCCAAATCTGCTTACAGTTAATGCTAAAGAATCCGCATTTTCAGCACCTCAGGCAAGTCAGATGGACGGGGTTCCATACAATCGCACTAAAAAACCCAATATAGAGAGCTTAATTTCAAGAAGCAATCAAAAATCACCACAGAAGATGCTTAAGGAAAACATAGAAGTGGACAGAAGTGAGTGAAGAGAACAGGAAAGAAGAAAATGTAGGCTCACCTGTCAGTTAGACCAACTGGCGGCCTTAAACTAAACCACTGCTCTATGTTTATTTTTGTGGTTTGTCTCTCTCAAAGAAAGTGAAGGAATCACACGTTTCTAACCTCCTTGACTGCAAAAAGTGTAAAAAGCTCTTTTGAAAATATAACTGAATAGAATTCTAAAGCACCTTCTTGATCTTTTCTCTCACCCTCCAGAAATCTCCCCCATATGTCAGCACTTTTTCGCCATATAAGAGACGATCCCCACAAACCATAGTACAGCTTAAGACTTGTCGACTGAGCCCACTCTCTATTAGTTAAGTGTTGATTAAGTGTGAAATCCTCACTATTTTGAGAATATGCTATTCTTGGGCTCCAAATTTAAGGCCTTCAAAGTTTTCTTCTTTGGAAGAGTACTTTCTCTCATCTCTCAATCTCTTTTAATAAGTGGCTAGAAACATGTATTAATCGTATTTTTTGTTTTCTACATTTTATGATGCTTTGACATCTTGGGGCCTTGTGGACCAGGGGAGGGACTGCCCACCTGGCCAGGGTTAGCTGCTACCTACAGGGAGCAAACAGTTTGCTGAGAGCACATCTCTGGTATGGAAATCAACCAGTCCTGAGTCCTTACCCTCCCTCTGCTTTCTTTTGCCAGGCTCCTGCAGTCCAGGACCACTATCCTCCTGCCCTAATCACCTCATGGCCAGGTACTAGACAACTAGGGACCATCCCTGTAGCCCAGAGCCCAATGACATCTTTCAAACTCTCTAATCCTACGGTGTCTCGCCCACTCCTTCCTGCGAAAACCACAGCAATGGCAACAATGGCTCTCGCCCCTGCTTGGCTTTCTCCTTGCTCCTCCTGCCTCCTGACCCAGCCTGCTGCTTCCCGACGTGGTCCTGCATGCTGTGGGATGGTCCCTCCTCTTGGGGACTATGCGTAAGAAACTATTTCTTCCAGTGGCAATAGTCTCCTGATGTGTTGACCTCATCACACTTGAATAAAAACAAAATCTTGAGTACATTTCAGAGGAGAGTAAGAATCATTAAAATTTACATATCAAAAGCTTAAGAAAATTGGAAGGTCAGGATAACATATACATGATGGATTAAAATTGCTCCTAAAATGTATTTGAAAATAACACTGCACCCCTGGCACAAAGCATGGCATACGGACTTAATCAGTGACCTCACGGAGTAGACCAGGCAGACTGCGGTAATTATTACCTGGCTTTTCCAGGCTGTGCTCTGCAACCAGATACCAGAAAAAAACAGCTTTGATACTTCAGAAAAGTCCACAGTTTAGAAACAGTCTTTCAAAATGTACCAAAAAATGATTAAGCCAATCAAAAAGTGTCTACCTTGTAAGTATTATGCTTCGTAACTAAGTATAAGTACTGGAAATTCTGGATTGATAACATAAAGAGGGGGTATGCATTATGATGGGTATCAAATATGAGTCATATTCTCCAAAATAGGGGTGACCAGAATGTCTGCAAACTTAAACAAGAGTTTATGCTACTGTTTTGAAACCAGTGAACCAAAAATCCACTCTAATTAGAAACCTTCGCTGTCATTATCTCAGAGTCATGGGACCTGTCTCTGTGCAGTGCCACAGATTACCTGTGTTTTCTTGGTCAACTTACCACACCTCCCAATATTTAGACTATGATGTCTCTCAATGTCGACAGCCCAGTTCAGACAGTAGAATAATTAGGCAAATGGTTGGGAGCCCAGTCAAGGTTTAGTATCTCTTGTCCGCACTTGGCTGTCTCTGCCTCTAACCTGAGGACCTGTTAGCTTATGTGGGCTAACTTAGGCAACTAGGAATGGTAACATTTAAAAAAAGGAAAGGCAACAGGCATATCACTATCAGGGGAAATTTTGTGGGCGATAACACAAATATGTTGTTATGCTGAAATTCCTGCCTTGGCAATTGTGAAAGCACCGTCTAGACTGCGGCACCCAAAGGTATGTCAAAACTCACATGCCGAGGAAGACTTGAAGTTGTCAAGTGGAACAGCAGGCATTGCTTGTAATTCAGCACAGAAATTGAACCAGAATAAGGCTGAAGACAGCAAGATTGTACAAGAATCTACAAGAATCAGGTGTAATAAAGATTTTTTAAAAATCTCTTTAAGTGAGTTATTAAGTAACTGGCCACCAATAAGCCCTAAGAAAGTTACTGTAGTACTCAGTGTTTAAGACAGAGACTCTGGATAACAGACTAATTCTTCAAAGCACTGCTTCATATTTAGACAGATACTCTGAAGGTCAAGAAAGCATAAGAGATAATATCCCAGATTCTTGCTCCTGAAGAGTTGGAAGGTTAGCAAAGAAGACAAGAGACCTCACTGGGTGTAATAATTAGCAACACGCAAGACAGAACAACAAAGTCAGGATCAATATTCTATTTCCAGATGGGAATCAAAAAAATAAAAAGTGAATCTAAGAATGGTTTAGATAATTTATGATGTCTTCCAAGCATGTACTTTAAGCTTTGGTAAATAATATTTACATGAATTTCAGACTGCATTGTTCCTGATTTGCTCTTTGGCCCAAAGGATTATTACTCTGATTTTTATAAAGAAATTTTGATCCTAAAAAGTGAAGGGTGGCAGAATAGGCCACCCCCAAAAATGACACTTTGGCCTAAGAATTATTTTAACTAAAGGCACTTGAAAAACAGAAAATGCATGAAGGTTGCTCTAATCTCCCCCTTTCCTTCCTTAAATCAAGAAAGAACTTCCTTGTGAAAGATGTCCTCCCTAGACCAGGAGGAAGGAACATTCTCATCACCAGAGATGGGGAGTCAAGCTGAGAGAATTCTGTATAAACAGATCTTGTTAAAAATAACCCTTTATCTTCCTTTAACCTTCCCACAGAGGTTGATTTTTTTTCTACAATTGCCTCTCTCTATTCAACCTAGCATAAAAGCATTTCGATGTTGCTACTTTTGTTGGATCTTCATTTCCTTATGAGGGCTCCTGTGTCACAGAATTCTTAGATTAAATAAATTTCTGCTATTAACCCATTTCACATTAATTCTCAGGCCCAGATGAAAACTCTAAGAAGCTAGAGATAAACTTTCGCCTCCTGGCCAAAAGCAAATCACTTCAATGAATATATGAAGCCTAAATTATTCTATCTAAATGGACGAACTTAAAAAAAGAAAAAAAAAAAAAAGATTTGGCCAGACCAGCCATTCAACCTACCTGGGAAAGTCTAAAGTTGCTAATAAGATTATAATAAGTAATGAGCCAAATACTACTTCATTTATAATAAGTGTTAAAAGGAAGATCAGTATGCATCTTAATTTAGTATGCATTTACTAAATTCCCTTTAAAATCTTATCAGAGACTTCAATATTCTAGTATATTTCAGTGATGTGTTGAGCAGCAGCCTTAGAGCAGGTATACAGTAAAAGAGAGCGACTGCAGAAAACAAAAATTGCATTAAATTGCATCTGTATTTAAAGCTACGTTCACTTAATGTAACAAGAAAGGATTTGTAAGGCATGCACCCAAGAGTCACGATGGTTCTTAATTTAAAAAGTTTAGCTTAAACTCCTTGATCACATTTATAGAAAACCTTTGGACAACTCCTGCCTGTCACAGCTGCCAAAGCTTCCAAGTATAGAGACTTGACATAATTTCTTTACCACCTTTCCCATCTTTAAACAACAAAAAAAAAACTTACTAGTGGTAACACCATACCTTAAGTTAATCATATCAAGTGGCCAGTGCCACCTATTATTTTGCAATCAAGGACTATTTATCTCTTCTGAGAATTAAATATGATTTAACTTTGTTACTACATAAGGCAAATATGTTTAGCCATGGGGGAAGCTTTTTGGAGTGGCCTTCAGTTTGCCTTCATTACATCATTCCTACTTCATTCAAATGGTATGAGCTAGGAGTCACCAGTGGCTCAGACATTCAAACCAAATGTAGTTAATGATGGAGCTTCCTACACGTTACATTAAAGCCAAGTTATTTTTGCTCTTAGTTTCCTTATGTATTAAAGCTCCACCTCTGAAAACCTTATTTATAAGATGAGCCTAATAATTTCCAATTAGCTCGTAAGTTTACCTCCAGTCTTGTTCATTGCTGGTGTGTACCTGCTGAATGGTTATCTAATATCCAGGAATCCCTTTTGGAGATCTGAAAGGTCTGCTTTCTTCCTGGACAAGCTCAAGTTTTGGCTTTAGGCAAATGTGCAAGGATATTCCAGCTAGACCGACATGTACCAGAGTCTGGTAAAGAGTGACTATATCCCCTTCCTGGCAAAATAGGTCTCTTCAAGAAGGATGAAAAAATAGGTGACATCCAGAAGAAAACGCTTACTCATGCTTCTGTTTTCCCAAGTCTCCAAGTATAAGCATTTTTCCTTGAGGTTTAAAAACACAACTGTGCCCCAAAAATCTTTTATTGACCTGCAATAGGATCCAATCACAATTTAATTGCTAAATATCACATTATTTCACATGAAGAATGAGGCAAAGTCAACAATCCTCCTAGGCCAGGATTTTAAAATCATCTTCATGGAAACCCAAGGCTCCACTGAAAATTCCTGGAGAATGACTCTCACTTGGTAAAGCAGCCTTTACAATCCATGACTTTGTCAAGAAGCAGTATCACTGTTCTTAAGTGCTTTGTAAAAAAGCAGGAAGTATTTCGAAAGAAGCCTCTGGCTTCAAAAGATGACTTTTCAAACGGACTTTTGGTTTTCTGAAACCCAAAGAGGAAAAAAAAAAAAAGCTGAGCCCAAGGCTGATTATCCCTCTTTCTCAGAGGGACTGACAAACAAATTTATTCCTGTATCAGACATAGAGAAGCCTGTTCTTAAATAAATGCACATATAAGTTGTTAATTCTTCAGTACCTTCTCATATGTAATAAGCTGTTGATGGAAAAAACACTACCGGGCAAACAGACCTGTGGCCCTTGACTCTGCTACCAGCTGGGTGACCATATCTTTCTACCTGTTTCAGTTAAGCATCTGGAGGACAAAGGATGGTCTCTCCATCCCTGAACATGCTCCCATCAAAATGCTCTAAGATACACTGAGCTACTTAACAGTGATTGAGGAAGGCAACTCTTGGTACCACTTCCATATTGAAACTTTCCAAAAGTTAACAACTTTTTAAATGTGCACATCCTACCCGCCACACCAGCCAGAGTTCAAGTTTTCATAAATCAAAGCAAGGAGAATATGTACCCCCTCACACAGGGGTTTTATGCTCCAAAATGGTAACTGAAAGCAAATGCCAGGGAAACAATATATGGGGCAGGAGTTGGGGGACAGAAGTGGGGCTAGGTGTTGGTTTAGGGAGGGAGGAATGTCACCTTTCCCAAATCCTCTCCTGGGTGGCAAAGGAATGAGAACATGGTATATGGTGAGTGGGGTTTCACTCACAACGAAGCGTCTCAGACTCAAGGTGGTGATGGAGAATCTGAAAAGGAACCAGGTTTCTGGTCTTGGTTGTGCCACTAACTAGGTGCCTAACTTTGGGTAAGTCATTCAGCCACTTTGAACCCCAGCTCTTATCTGTGAAACGTTAACGGGAATGAGAGGAGCCAGGAGTCTTCCCCTAACTCTTCCTTGGCAAGATTCAGAGTGAAAACTTCAAGATAAGCCCTCATGGCTTTCCCCACTCTGGTCAGGTGAGAGCCCCGCAGTAGAGGGCCCCCTTTCCATCTCTTAAATACAGACTTAGCTGAGGCATCTAACCAGGCTTACTTATTTATGCACTTATACATCTTATCCTGCTTTTAAATTTTCTACTACTGCTCGTTCCATTGTCCTGACCCCACTGGAGTCCACTCGACCACATCCCTTTCCGTCCTTCTAAGTGATAGTCCCTTTCTTCTAAACACACACAGGCTGCTGAGTTCAGGCCGAGGACAGAGAGGAGAATGGGGACCGCGTGGACCTGAGTGCCCCTGGCTCCCGACGGCTGGAAAACCTGACGGGCGCCCCCTTCCCGGAGGCCGCCGCCCGCCCGCCGGCTCCGGTGTCCCCGCGTGTCGGCGGCTCTGGGCACCCGCTTACCCGCGATGTCCCACAGCTGCAGGCGCACCAGCGTCCTGCTGTCCCAGTTGAGGACCTTGAGGGCGAAGTCCACCCCGATGGTGGCTCGGTAGTGCTGGGAGAAGAGCTGGTGGACGTAGCGCTTGATAATGCTGGTCTTGCCCACGCCAAGTTCGCCGATGACCAGCACTTTGAAGAGGTGTTCCCGGGTCTCGGGCACCGCGGCCGCGGCCGCCCCCCGGTCCGGGTCCCCGGCTCCCCCGCCCGCCATGAGCGCCCCCGGCCCCGCTCAGCTGGCCGGCCGCTCTCGGCGAGCTCGGGCTCCGCGCCGGGGCCCCCGCCCGGCCGCGCCCTCCCCGCGGCGCCCGCGGAGCCCCCGCGGCCGTCGGAACTTCCCCGAGGCCAGCCGCCCTCCCCGCCGCGCTCGCCGCACCGCCTGACCGGTCACAGGACCCGGAACCCGCCGCCGCCCGCAGCCCGCGCGGGGCGGGGGCAGGGCCGGGGGCTGGCCTGGCGGGGGGAGGCCCCGGCGAGGAGGCTGCGCTCCGGGCGCGTCGGGCCAGGACGCGGGGCACTTCCTCTCCGCGGGCTGCCCTCCTCGGGGCGGCGCTGAGCTCGGCCGCCCCCTGGTGGCCCCGGGGAGCCGAGGACCCGAGCCAACGGCCTGCGGGCCCGGGGCCGCCGGGAGCCCAGGAGGTTCAAGGTCGGCCTGCAAAAGTGTCCAGGCCACCGAGCCAGGCGGTGGAAGCCCCCACCCCACCCGCGGGCAGAGCGCGGAGGGGCTGGAGGTGGTCGTCCAGCGCGCGGACCCCAGCCTGGGAGGCGCTGGCCTGGGAGTAAACCTCCTTCCCAGGCTCAGCCCAGAGGGAGTTTAACACCTGGAGATCGTGGTCTTTGGTTGATCTCTGGCCCAGTTTGGAAGAAGTGAAAAAGAATGGATGAATGACTGAACTTGACAAAGGACTGATAATACTCTTGCATTCAAATGAAGGGGTGAGTTGGAGGAAGAGGACAACACAGGGACTCTAAAACGATCTTATTTTACTTCAGTGAACCACAAAAGCCTTTTTAAGTCTTCAGGTGGTGGAGGCTCTGAGATAGATCCTAAGAATTGATTGAAATGTAGTCGGTAGTATTGAGAGCTTTTATTTTAAAGAAGAAAGGAAGCCTTGCCTTGCCTGCTGTTAATAAAATCGAGGGATGCCCTCCTTCCATAATATTTAGGCACACCTGGAGCTGATATCCTCTGTAAGCTTCCTTAAATAAACTAAAGCCGCTGCTGCCCCTACCCTCACGCTGACAATCATTGGAAAATGCTTTTCAGAGATGGAGGCGTCTTAAAATTTAGCAAGTCAAGGTGGGAGTAAAACCTTCAGTAGAGTAGCTATTGAAAAACCATGGATATGCTCTAAAGAAGTTTAATGGCCCACCAGTTTATGGCTTTTACGTTCATTAAACTAGAGAGCCCTTCCAGCATGTCTCCAGGCTGGGGAAAGAGGAAATCTCCCAGTTGCTGCCATGAGTGCAGCATGTTGTTCCATACATGTATATTACCATAGATCTTTATGAGTTTTCTTTTTTTTTTTTTCCTTCAATCCTGCTAGCTCCACTGTCATTAGAAATAGAATTGTGGTGCTAAAAATCACATGTGGTAAATGGTTTAAAATTAGAATTGGTCCCAGCTAAAGGCGGGATAATAGATGGGCTCCACTTAAGAGTTAAGGGTTTGTTAAAACAGATTACATGCTAGGCCCACCCCCAGAGTGGTTCTCATTCAGTAGATTGTGGTGGAGCCAGATAGTTTGCATTTTAAAGTTCCTGGGTGATGCCCATGCTGCAGGTTAGGAGAATTGTGGATTGGATCAGTTCATATCAATCATCCAGGATCTTATAAAAGTACAGATTCTGATTAAGAATATGTGGGGTGGGGCCTGAGATTTAGAATTTCAAAATAAATTCCCAGGTGATGTGAGTGCTGTTAGTGGGTCACACTTTTATTAGTAAGGGTTTAGATTAGTTCCCACCTTTCTTTGTATTTGACTCAATTCAAGTGATGCACTGAATCTTTGTGTCCCCCCAAATTTGCATGTTGAAATTCTAACCCCTCATATGATGGTATTTAGAAGTGGGCCTTCCAGAGGTCAGGAAGGTAGAGCTCTCATGAATGAGATTAGCGCCCTTAGAAAAGAGGCTTCAGAAAGCTCCCTGGCTCCTTCTACCACGTGAGGACACAATGAGAAGACAGTGGCCTATGAACCAGAAACTGGGTCTCACCAGACACTGAATCTGCCAGCGCCTTGATCCTGGACTTCTCAATTCCAGAACTGTGAGAAATAAATTGTAGTTCAAGCCACTCAGTCGATGGTAATTTGTAATATCACCCAGAGCTAAGACATCTAGGGAGCAAGCTGTCTAACTTACCCAGACCTTCTCTTTTAATCTTTTAGGAGAGCCCAGGAAGGTGTATTTAAAAAGAAACAACAAATAAGCAACAAAAAACATTAAGTGAATAGGACGCACACACTTGACCTATAGAACTATGGATTAAAATAATACCAAGTAATGTCTGCTTGTGTAGACTTAAATTGGAAAAGGCTGAGAATTTGGTGGAGAGAATGAACAAGTCAGAATCCTGAGCTATTTTAGTGAAGAAATAAGTTTTTTTTCATTTATAAAATGAAAAAAAAAAAAAGGAAGTAACCTGAGACTTGTGACTGAATAAACAAGACTCTGTTTTAAACAAATGTTTCCATTTACTGCATACAGGAAATGGCCTGTTTAGAGAGACCCTGGATTCACGTCACTCATTTATTCTACCTCTGCACTTGCTACGCTCCCCATCTGGAATATATTCTAAACCTTTACCCTACCCCAGCCTCTCCCA